>NW_026972429.1:0-109767 GCF_036711695.1 Zophobas morio | reverse complement strand
CAGATAAAAAAGCCGAATGTGCAGTTTCAAAAGTGGCACAAACAAGAAGGCAAAGTGGCCTGTGTTCGTAGCATTACTAACTACTCGTGGTGCGGCGTCCCTTGTGTCTCCCAATGCCTATAACTGAGAGCACTCTCCGGTAACTTTAAAAGTGCTCACTGCCTCCAACAACAAGCGTGTCTGTGAACTAAAAGAGTTATTGTCGTTTGCATACAAGCGTCGAAAAGCTGCGAAAGAACGTCTGCGTAAGACCTGTTATTGCCCTTGCCCCTTCGGCCGTAGCGCACAAAACTGAACAGTTTCTTTTCGCTAAGTCAGTGTGGACTTAGTCATCTAACGATACATTGTTAGAAGCCCGTGAGGGGCCCTCAAAGAGGGCTATTGTAATGAAGCCCATACCACTAATCTAGCGAATGCATCAAGAATCTCTGCACAACTTTTTGCTCCGCTGACAAGCAAATTCACGTAGAGCCGACAACCCAGGAGATATGAAAGGAATCGGTTTTTTAAGGAACTCGGAGGATTTATTCCAAGGAGTCTGCGCTACTCTACTTGAGCATCTGTGAAAGGCATTATAAAAAAGTTCACAGGGATTGAACAGACACTGGTTTACGCCTAACTAGTCCTTAAAAAGTCTCATTTGGTTACCGAACTTTCCTTTTGGTTATGGTTTTCAGTGAAGTTCCCAACACATCAGAGCTATAGACGGGAGTTAAACTCCCCGCTACATTTCTCAGTTCCTTTAGGACAGTTATAATACCCTTTAAGAGGTTATACAGGTGCACACTTGTGCCCAGAACAAGACCAAAGAGCCAGCACTTAAGTCAACAAAGACAAAGAACTCTCAAGGGCGTATTTCTAACATGGTCTTCTACTACTGCTTCTTTTATATTACAAGTTACAGCTAAGCGCCACTAAGTACAACAATGAATAAATATTTAGAATTAAAACACTTTTCTATAAGGATTTATAAGTGTCAAAAAATGGAGAGTTCCATTTTTCTAAAGATGGGAAACAAAAGTTTATGTACGTAATATGAATAGTTCAGGTTGGGCAATCCTCTCTCGAGAATGCCGTGCATCTGCGATAATAAAATATACGTAAGGATAAATAAATGGATAAATATGTTTCACTACTCTGTTAATTCTTGCAACTCGGTTTATTTAATAACTGCTTTCTACAATTAACTTGATTTTTTCAGTAAAATCTTAAAAATAATTAAAATTTTAAAACGAAGTAATAAAATTTATTTTTTCTTATTTAAAAAGTTCAATAAATATTTTAAGGGATGACACAGTACTCTTTTCATTATACAGAACTTCCAAGGTAAAAAAAAAGGAAGGAGTTGTGTAAAGACTATTACAGTTTTTCTTTATTATTCCATTTTTTATTATAAATATAATAATTATAAATATTACAATAAATATTATGCTTAATGTTATAATTAATAATATTTTATTATATTTTTCATCCTACTCTTGTTTTTCTAAGAAAAAAATTTATTAGTGACGGTGTCTTTTACTTCTTCGTTCTCTTTCTTCTCTTTCTCGCTCTCGTTCTTTTTCTCTCTCTCTTTCTCTCTCTCTTTCTTTCTCTCTTTCTTTCTCTCTTTCTTTCTCTCTTTCTTTTTCTCTTTCCTCTCTTAATGCCTTCCGATTCAGCAAATAACTGTAGAAAACAATAATAATAGTAATAATAATAATAAGAAGAAGAAACCTCGGGAGTCTTCTTCCTCTCCCGTAAAGTCTTTCTGCCAACTCCAATGAAATCTGCTTCACATGCATAAAGTTGCAGGTGCCTCCACGATCGCACTCATTTTTCTGTTATTATTAGAAATAATATTTACATATATAAATAAAAAATAAAGGTATGAACGACAAATATTATAAATTTATAAATTAGAATATAATTATAATTAAAGTAAAATAAATGGCATAAACAACTTCATAGAAAAACAATCCAATAAAAAAAGCAAGACATCCGCTAGAAAGTAGCGATTGGATGGCCAAAGTTGTAACAAAAGCTTCCTTTTATAATAAGACACTATCAAATTATCACAAAAAACATTGCTTAATGCAAGCTATACTGACAACCGATTTTCTTTAGTTAACAATCTTCCAAAAAAAATAATGACAGTTAGATTTATATAAAACTTATATCACGAGTACGACTACTCGATATTATAAATAATAATAAAAATGAAATATTAAACATTAACGTGAATAAATAAGTAAGATATGGATATATAAAAAACTTTTCAGGATTGGCCAGGGCTAGTTATAATGAATAAGCTAATATTTACCAAATTACATAATTCCAAGTTGCAAAATATTTAACGGTTATAACCCTCAAGTAATAAAAAAGATAATTATATAAACTATTTAAATATGAAGGCGTATAATAAAAAACAGTAAACTTCGCACTATTATAGTGTAATAATACTAGTTTAAAATTATTTATATATCATAAAATAAATTTTCCTAAAAATCAAAATCAAAAGTACAAAAATAAAAAAACGTATATATTTAAAGTAAGCATTAAAAACATTACAAAGATTATAAACCTTTTGAATTATATATAACTTAATATTTTTTAAATAATTAATATCAATTGTGTATTCAAAACGCGGAAAAAAAGGGACCTCATACTGGCGACAACAGGCCTCCTGAAAATCCGTAACGGGTGATAATTCCACGTGAATGGGCCTTCCTGGATATTGAAAGAATCATAAATTGAAAAACCCACCAAAATCTAGTTCAATTCGGTAATAAATTTCTACAGTAATAAATTGTATCAGCTGTTAAAAAAAAAAACTGCCCTAATATATAATATTGACACCAAAAAGAGAAAAAAACGTGAAAAATTCCGAAAATAAAAATTTAAGATGGCAAATTATATTTCATATTCACAATCATCATCAGTTGTACAGTTAAATACAAATCACTACAGACAAGCACATGGAGACGAATGCAAGAAGAAATTTTAGCCAGAAACGGTATCTCAATGGCTTATGCGCGCACCGGTACCGCCACTATAATTTGTGGTTCAAGGTCGGTTATGGACAGGCAAGAATGTACTTCAGCAGTGCAAAGGGCACGCGGACCCCCTTACTTCCACATGAAGGGTGAGTTGCCTAATGGTACACGCGCACATAAGCACAGCGCACAGAACCATCTGTTAGCATACAACACAGTACAGATATAACAAAGTGTCTTACCCAAATAATAGTTAAAATGGCACAGATAATATTATAAGTCCTTTTTAGCAATAATTATGCGTGCAAAACTATATAATAACCCAAACAAGATTAGTAAAGACAATAGCAAATAAATTTACTTAATATATTCTATCCAAATAAGTAACAATGCGTGCCAATAAGGCTAAAAAGATGTATAATTCTTACCAATTAATTTTGATTCATGAAAATCATTGAAAACCAATTCTTACCAAATAATACATAAAAACACATTCCCAGGTATAATTCAGACAAAAAGGATCATTTACAACAAAATGGATGCAAATACTTTAATTTTTATTAAATAATTCATCCACTAATTTTGTTTGAAAAAGCAAAAAATACCAATTATTTTCCTCCAACCATATAAAAATGCAGAGTCAATAATAGTTACCAAATAATACGTAAACAATAATAATAACTACCAAAAAGCAAAATATATGTTTTTTAATTCCTACAAGACAATAACATATCACCTAATAACACATAAAATAGTACCCAAAGATAATAATACCATCCAAAAAACACCCAAACTAAACGATACAAATCCTTTAATTGCTACCAAATTAAAGCAAGCAACCAAAGATATGGAACCGAAAAAGAGACCTGCGAACCAACGATTATTAAGATCTTCCATTGCCTTGTTGGCGTCATCGTCATCCCGAAACTTCACATAAACATTTCCAAGGAGATGACCGCAAATCTTTAGAAAAATATTTTATTAGTATTATAACAGTTATAAAAAAGGCTTTTTGTCTAAAAGATAATAAAATCAAATATTTTATAGACAACATTTGAATAAATTTTAAAAAAAAAAATGTAATTAACATTAGCTATTAGTTTACTTGATACAATATTGTTCATTAGTAATACATTATTTACATTTTTAAAAAATCTATAAGAAAAATAAATTTTAATCTAAGAAGTATTAATCTGAATTAATAAAAAATATAAAATAAAATAAAGCAAATAATAATAAAAACCTGAAAGCTTTTATATAAAAATGAGATTTACAAAAAAAACCGAAATAACTAAATTACATAAGAGCATATAATATATATAAATTAAGAAGCAAAGTCTTTTAATACTAATAAAAAAATTTAAAACAACAATAATAATTATAGTCACATATTCATTATAAAGTTATATATATCATAATTTCTAAAAGGAAATTAAAAATGCTTATTAATAAAAATATAGTAGAAATTATATAAATTTTATATAATAAATTGTCTATGTTTATTTATAAATATACAAAATTGGTTCTAATATTTAAAAATAAGCTTACTTATAAAAAAATAGTAATTTTAAAGAAAAAAAAGTTTTTTGACTATATATAAAATTAATAATAAAATAAACAAAGAAGTTTTTAAAGAAATAATAAAAATTAAAAATTAAAACAAAATTATAGAAAACTAAACTTTAGTATCTATTTATATAAAAAAATAAAAATTTAATAAAAATTAAAATTTCAGCATTTATAAAAATAAATAAAAAACTTACAATATAATAAAGGTTAATAAATATATAATAAATAATATAACAAACAAAATTTCTTTAATAAATATTTTAAAAAAAAATAAACTTCCAACAAAAAATTAAAAATTTAATGAAAAAGTAAAAATTCTTATAATGAACGTCGAAGTTTTTAAATAATAAATAATAAGTTAAAAAAACGTTTTCCAATTAAATAAAAAGAGAAAAACTTTAAATAATAAATATGTAATAAATAATATAACAAAGAAAAAGGCTTAAATAAATATTCATAAAAATAATTGTAAAAGTAACCCGTATTTTATAAAAAAATTGTTATATAGAATAAACAGTAATAAAAGTTTTGAAATATGCAAAAATATCTTAAAAAAATTAGTAAGTTTAGTAAATTAGTTTTATAAATTTGTTTTATTTATATATTTATTAATCTAAAAAATAATTAATAGATTAATAAAAATAAAAATTGTTTTCAATATAAAATTAGTTTTTTCAATAGACTAATTATACTATAATTGAACTACAAATAAATTTTTAAAATATGAAAATAAAAATAAATTAATAATAGTTAAAGCTTTAATAATAATAAATAAAACCATTTCGAAGGGTCTAAAAATTAGTTTCTTAGTAAAAAAGATAAACAATTCGATTAATTTAATTTGTTATATGAAATTTTGCTAAAAATTAAAAATAATAAGGGAGATTCATAATTTAAAAAATAAAAGTTAAATAAATCTAAATTTACAATAATAAAGTAAAAATTAGTAAATATAAAATTAAATTCAAGTAAATGTTAACTAAATTTTTTTAAAATAATTAAAAATATTACAAGAAAAAATCATAATATTTGTTAAATGAATTAAGTTTTGTTAACCGATAATATTGAATTGTGATCAAATTTATTGTAAACAATAAAGAAAACGTGGAATCGAGATAAAAAAAAATTTGAAAGAAAAGAGTATTAAAAATAAATTATTAAAGAAACACAAAAGACTTTTTTAACTTCTTTTTCAAAAAAATTTGCTTAATCACATATAATATATAAAATTAAAAAAATAAATTTTTCAATAAATTTAATTTCTAAAAAAATAATTTTCATAAAAAGAGCATAAAGCTTTAAAAAAATTAAAAAAAATTAAAATAAAAATTACTACAACCTACAAAAGAGAAAACAAACAATAAACTTAAATTTAGAGATGTTAAAATTTAAATAAAAATATAAAAAGTAAAAAATTAAAAAGTTATCAATTTACACACAATTTTTTTTTAATTTAACTATAAAGTCCTATATAAACTTAAAAAAATATTTAAATTTTCATTATCTATAAATAAAAAAAAGTATAAATGCGACGATCAATATAAAAATTATAAAAATTAATTACTAATTAAATATAATTCTCACAATTCAAATAAGAAATGTATACAATACGCTCAGCACGGAGAAAAGCAATAATTAAAAAAAATAATATATATAATAAAATTTAGTCTCTAAATAATATTTTTAATATATATATATATAAGGAAAAAATAAACCAAAAACTTTGTAAAAATTAGTTTTGACAAAATATTAGGAAAGTTATTCTAAGTGAAATTAAGATGTGTGTATGAATACAAAATTAGAAAGTATAATACAAAAATTTTAAAAATTACGTTATCACAAATATTCATTTCATCTATTTCTCCATATTTCTCTTGAAGTTCTACAAAAATATCTTCATAAATTTCTTCAAAGTACTAAACATTAAAATAAAATAATTAAATCTTTTAAATAAAAAATTATAATAATTATTAAATTAAATTACTGCTTTTTCTTTTTCTGGAGCAAAAACACTTCCAGTTCCATCCACGCGTTGTGGATTTTGATAGAAGTTTTGTAAAAGAATGGTTTGACTAAAAGGAGGTCGATTGTGAATGCGAGAACAACGATCGCCGTGCCGGCAGGCACCGATTTTATAATAAAAAGGACAATTAACTCTATTTATATATTTTTATAAAAATAACAAAAAACTATTTAGCTCAACCAATAATGTAAATGGTAACAATAATAAATTCTCCCTTAAAAGTACCATAGCAAATTTGTAAAGTTAAAATTAAACTAAACGCAGAATCTTTTGTTAAACTGAAACTTTTTAACTAAAATTTTAAAAAAAAATTGCTTTCTCCAAAGAACACGACACTAATTAAGGTTTAGCTTTTAATGATATTTTATATATAGAATTGGTGTATATTCTAATTGCAAAAGAAGACAAAAGCCATAAGTTATATTACTTGTCCTTTTCAGTCCCGTGAATAGAGGCTAAAAATTCAGCCATGCCAATAAGTCAAGCTTGAAACCTTAATTAATAGATATAATCTACAAATTACTAACCTTACAATAAATTTTAAATAATTAAAATTAAACTATACGAACTGTTCAAGGGAGTTAAAAAACATAAAAACCATGTCTTATTATAATTTATTTATGTATTATTTTCATAAAAAAATATAAGATATAAAAAAATTAGGGAAAACCCCTTGAAACTTAAACGGACTTTCGCCAAAAAGGAAAGTGAGGAAAGTCGAGCAACTGAAGATGCAATCATTATCGCTATTGCTCGATTAGCCACGTGACTACACGCTTGTGTCGTAATATGAACTTTACTAATATTAAAAAAAATTGTTGGTCAGTGTTAAAATCTAAATGTAAATAAAAATGAATTTAACAGTACTCAGTATAATATAAATAAAAAAAAATTGAATATTTATTTTTGTCTACATTATAAAAGGATAAAATTCTATTTAAGTTTATTTTTAATTATACAAAGTCAGTAATATATAGTAACCACACTAGTATAAGTGTCGTTACGCACCAGCGACAAGGTCCAATTCAACCGAAGGAAGAACCAAAGGCAGGAGAGAACCAGTGACCAGCGGACCCAGATTTAGTCTATAGAACTAGATACCATCACTCATTCTACAGATCTTTCAAGCGTGGCTTTCAACGTAACTTTCTTGGATAAAGGTAGCATACGGGATATGCTCGATAACCAAGATTACCTCCTAGTTTGAGGTTACTACCTTTCTTCCTACTTGAGTGAAAGGTGGTTTATAAGTAGGTTGTTTCACCTTGTAATAGTATAAAAGGTCCTACTTTGGTTGAACAAAACTAACTACCACTCTAGAATGATAATTAAATTATTCTATCGGAGTAGAACAAAATAAATAGGACAAATTAAATTAATTCCTTATTTAACTCTGTTAGGCCCTACGGGTGGCTAAATTACTAGCCTTCCCAGAGGCATAGCCTGGCTTACCTGGACCCAAGTGTATTAAAGGTATTAATTTAATTTGTCCTTTTTATTTTGTTCTACTTTGATAGAATAATCTAATTATCATTCTAGAGTGGTAGTTAGTTTTGTTCAACCAAAGTAGGACCTTTTATACTATTATAAGGTGAAACAACCTACTTATAAACCACCTTTGACTCAAGTAGGAAGAAAGGTAGTAACCTCAAACTAGGAAGTAATCTTGGTTACCGAGCATGTCCCGTATGCTACCTTTATCTTTAATCATTTATCTTTGTCTTAATGCCGGATGTGCTCGTCTTTGGCTTTAGAACTGGGCATCCCTCAATGAAATGTTGGGTTGTACCACGCTAAATTGCTAATTTAAGATTCGTGTTCAATGTGGTTAGGTTCGATCGGAAGCAAACATGAAACACTGGCTTAGCAATGAGTGAAGACAGATGGCGCTATTGTTCAAATCCAGAATCAATGTTTTGACACTGAAATCCGCATAGTATATGACTAATTAACTAACTCTCTCTGAGTCAAAATAGAGCCTTTGTCTATAGAAGTAACAAATCTTTAGTGTCTGTAGATGGAGGAATAGTGCTATCTATCCGTACTACATATAAGCCGGCCCCCTTTTTTATTTTGTCCACACTTTTATGGGAACTGACTAATGACACTATTTTTTGTTGGACCTTCAATTTCATTCAATAAAAAAATTTATTTAACGCAAAAAGCTATTTTTATTCAGATAAAAACAAGTAATATACTTAAATCGTTATTAATTAGTAAATAAAAATTAATTTTGTTAAAGGTAAAACTAGACTAGCACGTGTTCCCACCTTGAAACCTTACAAACTTTCGTTTTCTTTTTAATAGTTACTATTGGCTGATCTGTTGCACCAATTTGGATGGGTATTTATAAAGGCGAGCTTTAGTGAGAAATTTTTTTTTTAACTTCCAGTGCTTACCGGCAGTTTTGCAGCATGGTTTTAATTTACTTTAAAAAAATTTTCAAGTTGTTATAAATTTTATCATTATAAGCTAGTGTATTTATTTACTTTTAGTATACGTTATTATTATCTGGTTATCTCTAAATTTTACTTGTGAAATTTTTAAGTAAAGTTTATTATAGATAAGAAGAAGAGGCGTTAAAAACTCCGAGGATCTGGGAGAAGAATGCGACTCAGAGAATATTATAGTAGTATCTGAATCAGAAACTGGTTTTTAATTATTACTCTAATTTTTTTATTTGAGTAAATGTCGTTGAGATTTCGATGTTTAGTAATAATAATTTAATAACTGGAACTTGGAATCTCTATATAAGCTTATATTTCTTTTTACTGAGTATTATCTATTTAGAATCCTTTGAAGACATTTTTACGGAAGAATCTGAAGAGTTTGAAAGTTATACTTCTGAGGATGAAGTAGTACAAGAAGGTTCCGAAGTTGATAAGAATGAAAAAGTATTTGAGAAAACTGAAAGTGTTCCTGTCAGTCATGAAACTGAACTTCAAGTTAATAAAGATTTAAAGGAAAAAAATTCTATTGGCGATCTTCAGAATGACATTCAAAGTTTGACCATCAAAGAAGCCGTTACAAAAAAAGAATTTTCGGCGGAAGTACTCAAAGAAAATTCTTTAGAAAAACCTTTTTCAAGTCGTGAATACCGTAATTATATAATACTTTGTTTAAATTAATAAAATAATTTTCTACAGTTTTTGCTTATATAATTGTAAAAGTCATAATAAATTTTTCGTACTTTAAAAAATAGTTTATATGTATTTTTAACTACTAAAGATTTATCATATGAATTGTATAATTTTAATTAAGGTTTATTTTGATTTTTAATAAGATGAATATCCTGAATCGAACTTTGATCGTGAAGATCCTAACTTTGTGCCCCGATTGGGAAAGTTTTATATGCATGATACTAGAACTTTGGGGACTAATTTTAGAGGGTTGATTTTTATTTTTCATTAAATTTAATTTTACCAATTTTTTTTCAGACAAAAGAGTCATAGAAAATTGTGGAACGATAATCAATCGCAACGGCGTTGGGTTCATGATAAATTCGATGAATTAGCTATTGAGTCACAGTCTATAGAAGTATATAAATATTTTAAAATTCTATTTTAAAAGTTAATATATTCTAAATGTAGCAAGTCCCTTGTGAGTCCAGACGTTATAATTCTACAAGAAAAGATGATTATCATCCCCATCATAACGGCACTTTTAGAAAAAATAGAAGAAATCACTACAGAAATAACTTAAGCTCTTCTCCGCGTGTTGCTGATGAGTTTTCTACTGTTCAAGCTGTGTCCAGTTATGAAAACGTTCCATTAACTTCTGAAGGTGTAAGACTCGTCGGTTACAGAGATGGTTATTTTCCACGTTCGAGAGGTAGAAATAGACGCCCACGAGGTAGAGAGTCTTCCTTTCCAGTGAAAGGAATACCCGAGCTGCGCCTCCCTCGTGGCGACTTCCCTCGTTGTATTGGTGAGGACCCGCCTTACATGCATCGCCCCATCCAGTCATATCACGACTTTGACGATCGTTATAAACCCAAAAGGAAATCTAGAAGAGGCCCAAAAAACCGAATAGCCGATTGTAAATCTGCTAGTTTTGATAAAAATCATTCAGTAAATAAGGAAAGATTCTATACTGTATCTGGTGATAATAAGACTAGCACAGTCGGTAGAGGTTTAGAGGATGCTTCGGGCAATAATAATAGTGATGTTAAAAGTATTAATGAGGACGATAGAGATGATGGTAAAACTCCAGCCATTGTTAGTAGCACTGATCTCTGCGAGCGTGTTGACCAAGGTTTCGTCCCCCATGAAAATAATTCTATTGGAGATGAAACTCAGGTTGAAGTTGTGAATGACGATAATAAAACTGTTAGGAACTTATCTGATCTTAATGTTAATCGCCCAAGCGTAAATGCAAATGTTGAAGTTTCCGAGAAAACTGATTTTGATCCTTCTTCTATCCAAAGCAGCTTATATACTTTTAATTCCAGAAATTCTGCTTCATTTCTCCCGTCACCTTCTCGGGCTTATCGTTCTTTCAAGTATCCTAAGTCCCAAAGGAATAAAGCTTGGTCTAAATATAATGCTACTGTGAATGGTTTTTACGATCAGCAGAATTTATACCAGCTGGGTAGTTGGAAACTCATTCCTTCATCTCTTTTAGATTTGTTTATGAGTTTTATATAAAACTTTTAGGGCATCCGTACGACTCCCAATATTCGGATTATTATATGGGGCTTTATTTAGATTATTCAGGGTCGCCTTATATGGCTGCTTCTTACTCAGCTTATGAAGACCCGTATATTTTATAATATAAACTCTTTTTCCCTCTTATTTATTACTTATAGCTATGGTCTCTACGTGGTTGACCCCTTGTACGCCCAGTATCCTGCAATTCCTTATCAGCCCTATCCTTATATACCAGCTAATAGAGGAAGATCACCCCGTTATAACAATGTTTATTTTATTATTTTTTTAACTGTTAACCCTATTACGCACCTAAAATATTTATTTTTATATGTTAGAGTCGCTCAATACGCAAGAATGCTCCGGGAGAGTTACGACATTATGATGGGAAAGAAGTTTCTTCTGCTCAGTCAAGCGGTTGAATGAAAGGGACTTTCTTTCTTCTTAAGATTTTTGTTGATTGAAAGCGCATACCCTGAAATTCCCTCCAAACAAAGAAAACATCTTTCGTTCTTATAACTGCTCCCATCGCACTTTATTTTGCTGTTATAATAAGAATGTAAAGCAATATTTAAAGGTTTTTAAGGGGGCCTTTGATTCAGCAATTTGCTCGAAGTTAATAAAGTTTTCAACTGACAACTTAATAACGCACTTTTTCTTGACACTCCCAATAATTGAGTTCTTTACTTAAATTGGATTTATAAAAGTTAATTAGGAGCGAAAAAGTGACGCTAGTAATACCTAAGTTTATTATGCAGCTTAATTCAAGGTAATATAGAAAAAGTTGTCATTGTATATTGAAAGCTTTTTCGATTGTATCGAAGGTAATTTATGGTCATTTTTTGTTGAATTGATTTGTTTAGTTTTATAAATAACTTTAAATTAATAATTGGGGTTGTTGGACTAGCAATTATGAATAAGATGTATTTAAGGCCCGTAGCCGTTTATTTGTATAAGTTTTGTTTTTCTTTTTGATTCCTGGAGGTTTAAAACTGCTAAAGAAAAAAAAAGTTAAAAGGCAAAAAAAGGAAGGAAAAGAGTGTATTAAAAGTACTTTCCCTCATTTTAACTAGAAAGGGAGCGAGAGGGAGAATCAAGGCAAACTTCCTTTTTTTACTTGGTTAATTTTATCTTTCCAATTTTTTTCTTCCTGCCCGCAGCGCTTTATTGTATGGAGCATGAATTGCATTTTTAATTCCATTAACTTTGTAATAGTAGCAGATAAGGTGGCTAAACGCTTTTACAAATGGATGGTGCTAAGATTATATGCTCTTTTATTTTTAATTTTTTGTGGTAGTATAATTTTTTTAATGCATTTTAGATTTAAATTTGCAAATTTTATTAAGGTTATAACTTCATAGTAAAAACCAGTGACACTTCCAGATTCTATGATTGTTTACTCTAAATGTATAAGGTTAAGCAAATATTTTAACTATATTTTAACTAAAGTAGCAATGGCACAATAAAAAAGTTAAAAAATTCGTATAAACTTTTGGTTATGTATAAGTTAGTGCTTCCCAACCGCTTGAAGATTAAGAAAGTCATCTTTTAGAAGATTTTAAAACAGAAATAAGGGTATGAAGTGCACGAAAGTAATACCTGCAGTACTGTTTATAACTTCCTACAAATATACTTTTTTATATAAGTCAGGTTGCTTTAAAAAGTCCAATAATAAGTTTAACAAAACTTATTGTCTCAGTGTTATTTCTCTGCTACTGTTAATATAAGCATACAATGTCTAAGTAGGAGTAAATTTATAAAAAAAAGATAGCGGAGTAAAAAAGAGAGAAAAATTGTTTTACGCGCATGTTGTATGTACCTCTCCATTGTCAGTATAGCTTTAAAGTAGTTACGTACTTCACATTGTTCCTGTCTCTTTGCAAGTATGACTACTATGCCCAAATAGAGGAATGACCTAAGTAGGAGGCGCTAACGAAGACAAGAGGAACTTTTAGAGGCACTGAAGGCTCCTTAATAAAATCTAAACCAAAAGATGAGGTGGAAACTATATGCAGTCAACATGTATAAAAATCTTAACACTTAAATGCTAATTGTAAAAGTAAATACAATACCAATTTTTTTTTTTAATAGCCTAGTACAGTTTTATAAAGCTTCAACTTAACTTTAAATATAAACTTCTTAATTAAATATTTTTAAACTACAGCTTAAATATCCTTACATATTATCACCTTCATTTATATTATACTACTTTCAAAGGTAAAGGATTTTTAACAAGTATAGGCGCTAAAAAAGTAACGATCTACTAGCAATAATTGTTGTATAATTATTTAAAAACATTAAGATATTTATTAATGCAATGTAACAAAACTTTCGTTAACAGGTCACGTGCTAAGGAAGGGCGGTAACAATGAGCATCCACGTGGTTATAAAAACATTTTGAAAAAGTATATATAAATTTTATAGTAGCGTTCCGAAGGTTCTCTTTTTCGCCTTGACTGTTTGTGTTCTCGTTTTTATTTTGAGCTAAGAGACTTTCCGTCTGACCTCACAGAGGCGATTAAGGTTTTTAAAATTTAGCATTGTTATTTTATTTTATTTATGATTCTTCATATTATCATTCATGTAGAAAAAAGGAGAAATAAGCATCTACCATGAAATACGTCGCTGCTTATCTACTTGCATCTCTTTCCGGTAAAGAGCCAAGCGCTGAAGTTATAAAAGCTATTTTTGGCTCTGTGGGAATCGATTATGATGAAAGTTTATTATCTCATGTTTTTTCTCAATTGAAGGTCTCTTCTGTTATTTCTGAAAAAAACTCCGTTTTATCTTGATGAGTTTTTGTTATCCCTGTCTTAGTAGGCAAATTTGGGCTGATAAATTTTTTCTGATTCTTACAATAAATATTTTAGACTGGTTTTATAATTTTTATCATTAATGCAGTTATTTTAGGGTAAAGCAATAAATGACGTTATAGCTGAAGGTTCGTTAAGGCTTGCTTCATTTTCCGTAGGCGCTTCTAGTACAGGTACTTTTTTTATTTTTTTAATTACAGGATTTCTTTTGATAAAATAAATTAATAATAGGTGCTGAGAAAGCAGCTAGTTCGCCTGCTTCAGCGGAGGCCGCTGTAGAAGAAAAAGAAGAAGAAACTAAGAAATCTGAAGATGAATTTGAAGGTGGCCTTTCACTATTCGGCGATGACGATGATGATTTGTTTTAACTTGATTTAATTGTATAGAATAATAAAACATCCTCTATCCGTGTTAAGTTAAGCTTTTTGGAAATTTATGGCATTTTTATTTTTTTATTAAATAGTATTGTTGGATAACACTTTAAAGCCTTGAAACCTTTTTAACTTTAATTTACCTTGCAAATATTAATCCTACAAAACTTGTTTCGGTATGCGTTATTGAAAAGCGGTTTAAGATAAATTAAAAAAAATTAATTCGTCTTTGAGGTTCTAGTATTTATACATAAAAAATAAAGACTTAATTTGTTGCACGGGGAAGAGTATTTATAAGACTTTTACATTACTTAAAGATGTACTTCGTAGAATTAATTATATTTACAATTTATAATAAAGATAATCTGTTTATGTCAACATGTATAAAAGCTTCACTGTCCATTTACTAAGTTTTCCTTTACGTGGTCGTTATTCGCAAACTGATATAAAATTTACACTTAAAGTTTTTAAACGTAATACACGTATTATTATTTTTTCCTATATAATTATTTAAAAAATTACTATTTGGTAGTTTTTAATAACTTAATTAACTTCTTTTACTACAATTGGTGAAAGAAAGGCCCGACCTTTGTACATTATAAAATATCATATCAACTAAATTTAGTCTCCTTTTTATTCGGCAAGGTTAGTTGAAAATTTTTGAATTGTACCCGGGAGGGTATGCACGCCTAATTTAGGAAGTTTTTTATATCAATAGCATAAAATTTTTATCCAAAAGATTGTATCTTCACTCATTTTTCTAGCATAAAAGCTACTTTTAGTTTAATAGCGGGAAAGTGGCAAAACTGACAAATGTATATACAACTTTCTTATTGCATAACTTGTTTATTGATCACGAAAATGTAAAAGCGCTGTAAACGGCAGAAAAAGTTATAACTTGTTAAGCTTGAAGCGGTTATCGCGTTTTCAAAATAATTTATATTTTTGATAGAAATTAAGTTTCAGGGGTTTCCTCGTATTATTAGAAGTTCGCATACAGTTAATATCTCTCTTGCAAGGCAGTTACGGTCGCGGGGTTGTAGTGGACTCAAAGAAAACAGTACTACTACCCGAATTATTAAAACGAATTCATTACAAGTTTTAAATAATTTACTATCAGTGGGTTTACCATATTGAGAAAGTTAATTTATATTAGTTTAACTTCGAGTTAAGCTTTTAGTCCGTTATTAATAATCGCAGTAAAATATTGCTGCTAATCATTTACTAAAGTTAGATTTTAAAGTCATCCGCCGAAAATCTGTTAGCGACACTATATGATATTTGAAGGTAGCCAAAAGTAAAGTAATTTCGTAGTGTGAATTAAATATATATAAACTAATTTCCGGTCACTTTATCAAAATGCCACCATTATAAAGTATGTTAGCTAATGAAAACCGTAAAACTAATTTTTTTAGCTATTAATTAGTTTAAAGTTTACCTTTATAACGTTTCTTTTTTATAACAAGCCATCATGGATGGAAGACAATTTCAAAGTCACAGTATAAAGAAGTCATTAAAAAAACCTTGTTAACGGGTTTATACAAAGTTTCACCATTTTAGGATGGAAGTTTTGGTGGGTTTAGAATGTGTCTACTCTCTACACGCGCTAGCTGGTTGCTTTTTGGCTATTGAAGTTAGCTCCAAATGGTAAATATCAAGCTATTATTGAGTAGTTCTAAAATTCGGAGCCCCAAGTCTTCTAAATGCATAATCACCATCTTGGCAGTATAAGAGAAAAGAAGGCTAGTGAGATACTACTGTTATCCTTTAAATGTTTTTGGTGGTTATTTAATTTGTAAATAAGCTTGTAAGTTATACGAATAGTGAAAACCGCGTCGGTTCTCATTTAACCGCATGGAAACGAAAGTGGTGGCGCCGTATCTGCAAACAAAAAAGAGTTTTGTAAAGATTATTAAAAAAAGTATTATACTTGCCTTTTTATAATACGAACTAACTTTAATAAATGTTAAAGCTCTGGTGGTTTGAGTTTTTTTTGGGTCATTTAGTGACTATTAAATAATGAATTGTACGTTTGGTAAAGAAGTCAAATTTTTGGCGGAAAGTTAAAACAAATAGTGAATTTTACTACAAAAAGGTAAATGAGAGACAACTTAGATGGTCATTTTCAGCTTCATTTTTCTAATGGAGAAGTTAAAATTATGTCTACTGAATGAGGCTCTGAGTAATTAATATATTTACTTCTATTCACTTCGTTATTTACTTATACTTTGTAAACATTAACAGGTTGCTATATAATACTACATTGACTTTTTTTTTGTAAAAAAAAATAATATATTTTTTACGTTTAGCCCTATTTTAAAGCTGAAAAAACTAAGTGGTTTTCATAAAACTTTTTTTTACCTTTACTCCCAGTGCGGTACCCAAGTAGTCAAAATGAGAGCTTATTTGGTTTATCACCTAATATAGGGCCTCCTGTATAAATCAGAAAATGTTCTCTAGTAAATTCCTAGTATCATTACACAGTTTATTATTAATAGTGCTTCTGTGTTGACCAATTGGTTAAGCTTAAATATGCTATTTCTTATTTTTTTTTAAAATTTTATAATTAGGCTCTCATCCTATGGCAGGATTTTTAAAAAAATTCTTTTATTTAAAAAGTATTTTTTGTGGGTTTAGATTTTTAGGCGTTTCTCTCACTTATCGTGCATACAGTTAAACGATCGATTCCAGATAATCTGATAATAATTACATCGAGCAAAACGAAGTTTTTATTTTTGGACGTAACTACTACTATAAATTCTGTTACATTAAGGGATTACGTTACAATTGAAAAACTTTACAATAAGTAAGCATAACAATTATTTACATTTCATACCTATTTATTGAAAATTTCAGCATATGTGAAAATCAAAACATTTATGGCAAAAATTTTTTTGTGATTGCCGTTTGTCTTTCCAAAGATGATTTAAAAGTTGTGGAAAGCATTCAAAAAAGGTGCAACGCTACAAGATAATCGAGTAAAAATATTTTAATGGATTATGAATAAAAACTAGACTCATTCAAGAAGAAATATATTCAAAAATATGCATCTCTATGAACTATGAAACAAGCGTGCATGTTATAGCAACCATTTCTAAAGTACTAGAGCCCACTTATAAGCAGGCTATTTCTTTAAACCTGGAGCTAAGCGCTGTAGTAAGATTGCCACCCTTTGAGAATCGCTTTTTTTCTTCTTCAAACAATAAATTGTTAATAAAAAAATTTTATAATTTCTAACTTGTAGCAAACCACGGGAGATCTAGAAACTCAGCTCTACAGTACCCTTGCTTACATCCCTATCATAGACAGTAACTCTAACGAAATAACGAGGCTGAGAGAGATCGGAAGTTTAGCGTGTATAGTAAATAGTAACTGGTCAGTTTTACAACACGTCTTCTCTAAAGGTTAGCATTTTATTCTATAATGGATAAAAGCGTCCATAAAATTAGGTCACTACCTTTGTAGAGCTGATGTAAAAAAAAAGTAATATTTTTAATTTGTTTCATCACAGATGGCCGTCACCCTTGGACTCTTCCCGAAAAAGAAAGAGTAGAGAACCAAGCTAAAAACTTACAAGATTTTTTCGAAAACGACTATTTTCTTGAACAAATAAATTAAAATTTGTAAAGAAAAAAATTAACGCTTTCCCAGCGTTTAACCAGGCATGAGTAAACAATAGAGAAGATTAAAATAACCATAAAAGCATAAAGCAGTTCTCATTATAGTTTAAACAGCATCCCTCTTCTAGATATTACTTATAGACTGCTGTACTTTTCTTATCTTTTAATAGGGCGTTCATAATTTGGAAAGGTTAATTAAGTAAGCATAACAGACAGATATTTAATATTATCAATGTAATTATTGCAATAACCTTATAGCTTTCAACAAAAATTAAAGCAATTTTTATATACCTTACATTTTTCAAAAAAAAAATTTTTAGTGTCAAACGTTGCTAAGGCTTTAACTGATGTTACTTACTCTTTATTAACTACGCAACAAGGTATAATTACTCGGTAAATTCTATATTTAAAAAATTAAATATAATCCAACAAGTAAAATTTTATTTTGGAGTTTTTATAGTGGTAAAAGCTAGCACAATTCCAGCGAACGTTAAGAGGTTTGAAAGCAACCATGTATTAGCGTAAGGGTTAAAAAAAGAGCAAGCAAGAAAAAGTTTATTAGCTCCCCAGCGTCGACTACTATAAAGGTTTACTTAAAGCATTTATTAAAAAAATGGTAACTCCCCTTTACTACCTTTATATTATTTTTTAAATTTTTCGTTTTGGATTATAATAGTAAAATTTTTTAATTATGCAGGCTGCCTCCAATGTTATAAGCAGATCATCCAAGAAGTCGGCGCCCTCAAAGAAGTAATTTTCTACTTTACAATTTGGTTAATAGTTCAACTATTTTTTTTGACTAATAAGCAAAAAAAGTAGTTCATCAGAGAAATCAAAACAGTCTACTTCTACAGCAAACTCGGGCAGGATGCTCCGTTACTATTACGAAGACTCCCCCAGTTTAAAGATGTTTTAAAATTTTTTTTAAAAAATTTTAAGCTTAATTAAATCTGTATTCGTTTCTAGAGGCCCCATTCCAGTCTTGTTAGCTAGTTTGTTACTTATAGCTTCAGTATTTGTTCTTCACATATGGGGTAAGATAGTTCGCACTCTTCAAGCTTAGGTTATTAAGTAACTTACTTAAATAAAAAAATTATTGCAATCTACCTATATCTGGTCTTAAATTAAAAATTACCATCTAATAAAAATTCAAAATATAATGAGTGTATTAATTAAACACTTTATTTCTCCAATTCGGGTTTATCCAGTAATTCGTTAAAAAAATTTACTACTTCTCTTCTTTTAAAGTTTATTTTTGCAGTTATATCTTCCCTTCTTGCAAAATTAAAGTTATTACTTATTAAATTGCGTAAAAATATTTTTTTTTCAAGGACGCGACCCAAATAATCCTCCATAGTAATATTTTTAAGTAGTATTTGATATGCAAATAAGGTTGAAATCAATCCAACAAAATTCACCTTCTTCACAAAAAATTTCCAGTAATGGTTTAGAAAGATTTCAGGGGAGAGTGTAGGATTGTAAAGGGAGTTTACCAATATTATAGGAGCATCTTCGCTGCCAAGCAATTGATTACTTTTTTCAATAATTAATTCGTAAATAGCTATTGTCGGTGTTTCTTTCATAACATTCAACGCTTTAAACATATCCTTTAAATTTTGATCCTCCGCAAGAGCGTGGAAGGTGAACAGCGCTAAGAAATGATCGTATGGGAGATTATCAAAAAGATTGATCAACCAGAAAAGCTGCTGGCCAAGCTCTTTCAGTTTCTTCTTAAAGTGACTTACATTAAAAAAAAAATAATTTTCTTTAAAAAATTTTAACAGAAAGTTAAAGTCTAGACTGGCTTGTTCAGGATGCTTTTCAATGATAAGCGAAAGACATGAAAAGTCGCTTCGAAGTAGAGCTAAACGTAATTGATGCTGTACAACTGGAGTTTCTATAGAGACCCCTAAAAAGCAGAACAACTCGAAAGTCAACCTACCAAGAGTGGGATCCGCCTGTTTCATTGGTAATAAAAGTTAAAACAGAAAAAAAATTAAAACAGAAAAACCTGATTTAAAACTTTGTACATTTTATGATAAAATTCCTTATTAAAGGTTATCCCCATGGAGTGTGTTTTCAATAAAAAAGGCAAAACCTTCACCCAACCCCGATGTCCAAGACGGTCCATATTCAAAATTAGTATGCGAGAAAAGTGGTGAAAATAAGATTCATAGATCTTCGGATAGAGTCCAAGCCTCTCAAAGATCTATTCATTATATTTATGTAAAATTATTTAATAAAAAAATTAAGAAACCTCTAAAGTGAAGTCAACGTGGCCAGAGTTTATTAGATTTTCAATTAAAAATTCAACAGCTTCGGTCGTCAAACTTTGAATAGAAAGCCTTTTAATGAAGTTACGCGCTTCTGAAGGCCTCACTTGTGCGTAGGCTTGAAAAACTTTTGCCAGAAGAAAGCCGTTGCGTTCTTTAAGGGTAACACTTTAAAAATTTATTATTTTCTGTATAAATTTCAGCTAATTAGTAAACTACCTTCGGGGTTAATAGCATCAAGTAGTAGGAGGAGCCGTTGCCTGTGCTCGGAGTGTGGTAGAAGAGTTGTAATTACAGTGAAGTAGGTTAAAGATGACGGCGCAAATACGCTTTTCTCGTGAAATTTGTCAAGCTTTGTTTTATAAAAAACTTTGGATAAAATTTGATCCAAACTACGGGAATTGCTTGAAGTTACACTTTCTTCGATAAACAGCATATAATATTTATTGACAAGCTTTTTCAGCTTCAAATGTGAAATTTCTTGTAATCTTTTAGAAAATGTAGAGAAGAGAGTGTGGATGCGATCTATAAATTGCGTAAATAATTGGAAATCGCAAAGTATGCATCTATGTTTGTGGCTACAGGAAGATGAAGTTTTAAAATTCTCCGGTTTGGTGAAAAAAGTCAACTGCTCGTGAAAAAAAGAAGAGATGCGATCGAATTTATAGACTAACAACAATACGACTGTATAATGAGCAGTGGAATTATGAGACGGCGAGGGCCATCTCATACGCAGAAGGCTGGCTAGATGGAACAACTCCACATCGTTAAAATTAACTTTTTTTATTTCCTCGCATTTTTCAACTTGAACAACGTTTATATATTTAGTTAAGTCTCTATTACTTTTATTATTTGTTGTTATTAATCGAGTAAACAGAATTCTTTTAAGCACTTGACCATCTCCAACGAAGTTTAGTAATTTTTTATCATAAATTTTAAATGTGTAGCAAAGGTTTAGCATTTCTACAACGTTAAGTAAAATGCCTCTTTTCTAATTGGTAAATTTCTTAAAGATTGCTAAAAGAAATTAAAAGAAAATAAAAGTTTACGAAAATAATGGAGATGAGTATTTCGCAGTTTTCATAGTTGCGTGCAAAATAATTTTGAAAAATATTTCTTAAATAAAATTCCTTCGGAAGTTTTATATTTAGTTTATCAAAAAAAATTATCAAATCGAAAAGGTCCCTTGTATAAACGCTTAACTCGTAACTATCAAAACTAATTTAATGTCAAAAAAGTTAAAAAAGAAAAAAGGAAAAGTAAAAAAAAACTTACTGTACAGAGTTATAATAAGAATAAAAATATTTAGTTGGAAATCTGGATTCAAAACTATCAGAACTATAATAAAGAAAAATGTTAAAAAGAAAAAAATAAAAGAGGTAAAAAAAACTTACTGTTTAAAGTTATAATAAGAATAAAAACATTCAGTTGAAAGAAATAATTTTTCTACCAATTGCAGAAACTCTTCGGAAGATACTTTATAGTAAGCCAAAGAAAAAAGTCTTTTTATACTTACTATACTTTTATGTTTAACGCAAATCTTAAATAAAGTTTGTAACGTTATTTAAGACAAGAAATACGATGAAATTAATACTCTTAAAAGAACTTCCACGGCTTCGGTGCTATAATGACCATAACTCGAATTTAATTCTATAAATAACTATACAGTTTTTGTAATATTATATAAAATGCTTATATATCTCTAATTAACTACCATCGTTGCGGCATCTGGCCCTTTTAAAAATGAGCACATTTGTATCAACTCTATGAAATGGATATTGGTTAGAATTGCACCCGCCTTATGGAGTCTTATAAAATATTGAACGGCAAGTTCATTTCTCAATGAAGGAGATATATCCTGTAATAATGCAGAATTAAAGGTAAATAAAAGTTTTTTTACAAAAAGGATTAAAAGTATAACCCATAAATAGCGGCAGAAATTAAAAATTGTATTGGCAATTCGAGGAGTAGTTTTTTTGTTGTACTTACATCCAATAATTTGGAATTCCATAGCTAATTCGATTATAATACTTGGATGTTTAAAAAATAAGTAACGAAAAAAATTATCTTCAGGTAAAGCTGCTTCGTTATGTGGTTGCGAAGATGAGCGGTTATTAGACAAGGTGTAATGAATTACACGAAGAGGTAGTTGAAATTTTATAAGATAAGGTGAAAGACAAAAACAGCAGTTTACTTTTTTTAACTGCGATATCACATTAGTCTTTAATAACATTTATAACAAAACTGCTTTTTGTTAACTGCCTTTGAATTACTTTATATAAAAAACACTAAAACTTCACGTACTTTTGTATAGTTTAAATATTTGAAAAGAGTTTTTTTAGGGGTAAAACATTAGACTAAATTTACTAATATATATGGAGGTTCCTGTTCTTGATCAAGTTTAAAAACTTCAAAAATGAACTGGTAGCTTAAAATGCGTCACGTGGACGAGGCAGTAGGAAAGCTATTGCCAATTAATCAATCTCAGGCAGCTAATGCACAATACATACGGCTTTCGTTTACTGCGCAACGAAAGCTTGTCTTTCCCTCATATTTACATGAGTATAATGCCTGGCTTAACCTTCGACACCAATTAACTACATGCGGTTTTAATAATGTAATCAAAAATAACTTAGATACCTCGCCTGTCCACGAAATTTCCTAGTCGTTAAAGACAACGGTTTTCAAGATAGTAGCTACCGAGTGAAACTCAAACAGCAACATCAACAAAAAGTAACTGGTCGGTCTAACCGTTAGTAATAAGATCAGCCCACTGCATTCACATTAGGGGTTTTCCTTTAAGGAGCAAGCAGATTAGTATAATTAATATTAGATGGAACTTTTTAAATGGGTACTTGGTTTTATGTAAAATAGTACCAACTCCTAAGATTAATATTGAGATGTAACACACTCGAGCAACGAATTGAGTAATTGCATGAATAACTTGCAAATTTCGATGGTAATTAATACGATGGATCAACTAGTAAGTTACGCACGGGTTATCTTAAATATTCTCCGATTTAAAGTCAGGCGGACTTGATTTGTTATCTAAAGAGAAAATGGTCCAACTTTAACTAACTTTTTATCAATGATTTGACTTGAGATAACTTTGGCACAGAATAAAAATGATGGTCAACATGCTTTTTAAACCGAATTAGACTTAACAGGTTTTCTTCCCTGTAAACAGCAATTTAAATAGTAATTTAGTGGTGGTGTTAAATCGAGTACTCGAATGGACTTTTAATCTTTGGTGCGATGTACTCTTTTCTATTAGTTTGACTACTGCAAGGTACGCGTCGGTGATCCTTTAAAAATACATACGCATCAGCAGTGCGGGTCGGCTTAGGAGAGGAGAATCATGTAGCATTGGTTGTATTTGTCGGTAACCTGTAGGTTGACGCTTTCATAATAGGGAAGATACTATTAGCGAAGTAAAACTTGCTTTCTGTCGCCAGGTCGCTATCCGTGCCTATAGTAAAACACAGTTTTGTAAGGTGGTTTCTAGTGAACTGAATGGAGTAGTCATTTAACTACCTGCTTCCCTGGTCTTGATCCGACACGCTATATATTCATCCTAGGACTAATTTTGCAGTGTAGCGTAGTGTTCGGACGCCCGATTGCGGTTTAATCACCCTCTACTATCCTTACCGGTCTTTGTCTTCAGCTAAATAGATTAAAGTAATCTATCGTATATTATTATCTTCACTTTAAAGGTATTATTTCACAACAAGGATCATGACTATGGTTATCGTTATCAGAGTAAACTTGAACCTAGGAGAGCCCTAAAGTAGCTTTTGACGCTCGATTGAAAACAACTGCTCTTGACCTTGGGTGGACGAGATACCTTTGGGAAGCCCTATATTCCCTAGGATCTTTACAAGTAGTACCTTATAGAACTAGCTCCATTGCTCGCGCTTTCATCCAAATGCTTAAGAGTCCCTCTATGTCGCGAGTCTGGGATAAACCTTCATTGTATCTACCTTATCTTAAATGTCTTATTCTTGAAAAGAGGTATCATGGCCCTAGATGAGTTATGTAAAGTTCGCATCTTAACTTGAATAATTGCAGCGAAACGAGGGGTGTCCTTTATCTTTGTATAACTTTATAAGTACTCTTTAGCGAAGGTACCTTGGCGGAAGTAAAAAGCGCTCATTTCTCATAAAGAAAATCCTTTCCCAAGGGAGTATTATTAGAGCATTAAACACATAGAGTTAGTTACTAGTATATTTATATATAAGGGGCGTTGGTCAAATATAGAAATAAAAAGTATAGTAGTCATGCAGGGGCAAGCACGAGCAACGAGAGTATGAGCACAAAAGCACCTGGCTCTTATACATCATTTTTCAAAGTTTAACTAGTAAAATGCTAGGGTCTAACTCGCATGTTGTCTCCAGTGGCTGGCTTCAGACTTCACCTGATGACGTTGTAACACTAATCGTATAGTGCCCAGTCGCCTTGTTCTTTGCTGTGTTGATAGTAAAATAAAATCAGTGACGAAAGAGCTTGGAGATAAGGCACCTGACCCGTGTACAAGGGTTGACTGGCGTGGACGTTGCTCGTAATAGCAGTGAGAGCGGAGGAGCCCATCCTGTTTAGTAGGGCGTGCAGCTTGTTATGGGTAAGAAATATCTTTACACCAAAAAAGAGGGACGCCAGTCTTAGAAACGCAGGAAATCATAATATAAGGTATCTATTCCTAAAAAACTCCTTATCTTTTTAAAAATGTTCATTATAATTTTCATTTTATTATATTTATTCAAGAGAAAATACTTTGCTTCATATAAATTAAAAATAAACTAATTTTTCTTCTAGGCGACGGTCTCTAGCCAGAGCAAGCGGTAGAGCGTCGGAATCTTAATCTGTTAAATTTTTTATCACGCTAAAAAGTGTATACCACATTAAGGACGAAAGAAGTTAATTAATAACTGTTAAACTCCGATATGAGGCGGAAGCGCCAGCCATCCTATTGAAAGTCCTGGGGACCCACGTGCTTTAACAAAAAGCTGCAGCATCTAAAATGTTATTGTAAATATTGAAACTGGAAGTCCTGTAGGGGGTCATCAACGCCCTTCTATAAACGTTTAAATAGCTTGCTTTAACCAGTTTGCTGACTGAAGGCTAATGAGTCAGTAGTTACTAGGCGCCGATGCGTCTGCCGCATTTTTATAAATCGTGACAATCGCCATCTCAGTATCAACTTGAAGTTTTTAAAGGAGTGTAAATCTTTATAATTTGACCAAATTTTGTTTAAAGTCGAACAAAACAAAAATAGGAAAGAGATAAATAGAACTTTTTGAAACCGGCAAGAGGCAGAGGGCAAACCGAATTAACAATGCGGTATAGGGCATCTATAGCCAATGCTGGCATTTATTTTTTCAGCTAGTTAAAGATGTCGACGGTGCTTGGCATCTTTCACCTCGGTACTTGACTCCCCGATTTCTGTATAGCTTTGCTTTCAGTTTTTCCTATTGTGTCCATGTACTTACAGCTTGCGAATTAGCTCTTTTAGCTTCTCAAATTATGTTCACGTGAAGTCATTACGATAGTGTTGCTTCTTTGGTTACCAATGCTAATAAATTAACAGCTCCACAGCTTATCTATTCAGGGGTCTTTATGTGCTAACTACCGTATAAAATAAAATGAAACAATCAAACATAAGCTGTCAAGCCACAGAGTACAATTTTAAAAACATCTTGCTTTATTATTTACTAATTTATTGGAGTTCATGGAGCTCGATCGAGTCAAAAAACTTCGAATACTCGAGCTCAATTTGGAGTGAACACAGACATGCTACATAATAGATTTTAACCGAACTGCTCTCGTTATTTTCTTGACATTAGCAAAAAAAAATATGGGCTTCCGCGCTTCACAAGGTAGAAAATATCATACCCCATTACATAGCTTGTAAATAAGCTCGCTCACCAGCAGGCGATAAGTGTGCCTGGGTATTCTGTCGTAATGGACTGGTATTGCGTTTGGGAGAGAACGTTAATTTTACATTAATAAAAAAGTTAAACAACAAATATAATTTAATTTTAAAACAAATGAAAAACTATCTGCTAATAGCAATAATAAAATAAAAATGATAAATAAAAATTAATTTTTACAAAAAAGTACTATTACTAGGAATATCTAAGGAGCTCAAAACTCCGTATATAGAGTACGGACTGTAACCGTCTCGTTGCTCCCGCACGTCCTGTGCACTCATTTAACTTACACATTTTACCTTGGCGCGGGACGTGTTGAAGCAACCTTTCTAGCGCTGTGACCACAGTAGGTAAGGCCTTTGTTGTTTTATAGTCAGACACCTTGGCAACTGTGTAGGCCGGCTACTTAGCGGGTAGACTAGGCGCGTTCAGTGACTTGTGTCTTGGATTGTTAGTCATATCTCAAGATTTTCGTGCTAGATTGTACGCTCTTTGACGGAGCGAGGTTGGCGACTTTTAGACTTAATTTTGACCTAGACTGTCATCGTAAAGCGGCCAAAAAAGATTGGCCCATATAGTACGTAGTTGATACGTTTGTTATTCCTTGCGTCTCCTGGTACGTGTTTCCACAGATGGATTAGTATTTATATGTAAAGGATCGGAACCTCGGTAGTGTCTAGTATCTATGAGTCCAGCTGAAGGTCCCTGTGAAGAGCTTCATTCGCAAAAACCATGGCACGTTTGTCACCACGCAACAAGTTGTTCAGTCGAAGGCTATTGCAGTGGAGTTGTAGGCCCAGGCAGCAGACGCGTACGTCATTATTGCCTGGATATAAGACTTATACAATTGCCATTTGTTTTTTCAGAGAAAGCTTTCTCTTGACGCATAGGAATGGGTAAAGCGCCTTAGTTGCTGCCTTGGTCTTCGTCACTAGATAGTACACGTGCGGATGCCAGGAAAGTCTGCTGTCAATGATGACTACCAAGTATTTCGTTTGAGAGCACCACTGAAAGGTTAAGGCGTCAACAAGGGGAAGCGTTTCTTAGTAATTAAAAGGCGCTTTTACTTTCCGTCACAATTATAGAAACTTTCCAATTACGGCACCGGCCAGGAAGGGCGTTAAGATAACGCTGTAGATGCTTGCAAGCAAGGCAAGGGACTTGACGACGAGTAAACGGCCACATCATCTGCGTAGAGGGCGATTCGTGTGTGTGAATTTGATGGCAAGGGCTTGCTATATTTCAAGAATCTTACACTATATACAAGAATTAAGATTAAATAGATTCTTATGAATATTATCCTCCTGTAGACCTCTAAATTTTAAACCACCCAATTTCCATCTGAGGTCATTTGGACTCATGTAACCGGCGCTCTTTTAACGGCAATAGAATTGATAAATAAGGTGAACGTTGCTGTCAGGGAGGTGGAATGTGCTTTCCAAATAATTTGGTAAATTATATATTTATATTTCACCTAAACGACTGCTGGAAGGCATAACCCTTTATAACGGGGGTTATAGCACGTCCGTTGTTTGTACTCCTCACCACGTCTGTCAGTAGTTGTGATCTTATGTTAGACGGTGTAGGCCCTAAAGAATGAAAAAAAAAAAATTGGGTGTGCGACCCAGTTGCTTAATGCAGGGTGTTTGCGGCTAATAAATTACATCTTTTGACCGAAGAACAGTTTTTTTTCAGGGAGAACGTAAATGTTCGGTTGCTGAAGCGCTTATTAATAGCAATCGCAGCCACGAGCCCTTGCCTGCCTGAATTAAGGGTAAGTTCTACTTGCTTTACGCTCTACAGAGCTAACCGCTACAATCGGTTCTGTAAGAACACTACGTTTAAGCAGGATAGCAGCGTCCATAAACGCTAGTAAATGCTGGTCATAGTAGCCGGCTGTCGTATTAGAAAAAAGCTGCGTTTTATTGACCACAGTTTTTTAATCTCTTTCGCCTACTAAAAGTTTTCTGCTCTTATTTTCTCTACAATTCAAAACAGTAATCGTATATGGCGACTGGGCTGTAATTTTAAGCCATTACAATTGGATTTCTCGCAGGCTGTAGCATACTTGAAGAGATTCCAGTTGCCACTGCTTCAGTTGTGACCGTTGCTCTTCCTCTTGTCGCTCTAGCTGAGCAGCTGGCATCATGGTTACCTAGTGAGTGGCTTATAAGGTTTGTAAGGAGGTTAACAGGTTTAGTAGGTAAAACCATCAAACCGGGATCAAGAGCTGTCGTCGTAGCTCAGTCGATGCGACTCACTTTTTCTGTCTTTGATGGTCCCGTATTTAACCTTCCTCATAAATTCCAGTAGAGTTCTTCTTTTTTCGTTTTTTGATAAAGGAGAGATATTCAAAATCGTGGCGCGTGAATTGAATGGTCGTCGGAGAAGTGAAGAGGTGTCGTCCCACCATTCGAGTTTGGCAGGTGTGTCTCATACTTTGATGTACTGTGCTAGAACTTTTATACCTTAATAAATTATTTCCTGCCCTTCCGGGAGGGGCGCCCACTTTTTACCGTAATGATATTTTTAACGTTTTTTATAGGTGACTGGCTCATCCACTTGACGCATCGTAAGGTTGCAGCGGAGAAACTCGCGCTGTGCTCAAAATAGGCAACGATGACGCTTCTCCCGTAGTTTTTTTTTCCTGCTAATTTGAAGCTTTTACCGTTGGTATTTTGGGTTTATGCACCCTCAAATAGGAAATGGTTGCTCCTTGCGTTTAGCGCTGGCAAAATATTCTGCGGAGGGTGCATGCTTTAGAGTGGTGGGGTTGCCGGGCTCGCAATTAGATTCCGTAAGTGGACAAACTTCTATTCTTTTATAAAAAAATATGTGCTAAAAATTATTTCATTTGCTTTCGTTTGAGTTAAATAGAGAAAACTTTACGATTATCGTAAACAACTAATATAGCGTAATTTAGTGAAGAAAAAAGGTTAAATTTTAATGCCGTGTTTGAGCCGGCAACTTCTTGGCAGTTGTTTAGCTTTTTTGCCTGCCTTCGTTATAAGGCGTCAATATTTATAAAGTTCGAATATTCTTTTTTATCATCTCATCAACTGTTTTTTTTGTCCGTAACACCTTTAAATTTGTTACAAAGATAATTATAGCTTAACTTATAGGGTAATATGTAAAGAGAAACTTTTTAACTCGAAAATAAAAATGGCGAAACGTATTTCTATACCTACGATGGAAGAAGTTTGTGGTGATTATCCCAAAAAAATGAATCCTCTTCTATTTAATGAGATAAAAGAAGCTAATATTGCTACCGAGCATGTTGAGATTGTTAATAAAATAGATGAAGTCAACTTTAAAAGGAGAACTGAAAACTATAATACTAAAGATGCCAGCATTTCTGAGAAGACGATAAACAACCAGTTAGTAGTAAAATTATTCGTTCTTTTACTTAACATAACAAAGTTTTTTTTTAGACCTTCGTTTTTCCCCGGTACTTCCAACTCAATTATTGTTAATACTCGACAAGTTAACATTTATACTAACCAATATTATAGGATATAGTTTACATTGTTGTAGTCGTCTTCCGCCTTCCTTTTGAGTTAATAATTAGCTTTTAGTATATAATATTTTTTTTAATTGTGTAACGCCTTTTAGAATGGGAATCCAGTGTTGAAGTGCATTCGTAATATTGCTTGGGAGTTTGGCGTAATAGTGCCTGACTTTGTATTTAATTCTTCTTCCTGTGCTTTATTTCTTAGGTGAGTATATTAAAGATTTTATAGAATATAAAAGTTTAATATGGAATATAACTATATAATAAAGCTGAAAAAAATAAGAGAAAGTTCAATAATAAATAATTAAAATTTACACTATTGTACTATATAATATTTTATCTAATATAATTGAGATTTAAAAATTATTAAATACTTGGAGAAATTATTTTTTATATATCTAAAAGTGTATTTTATTATTATTTACGTTAACGCTACAGTATTTAAAATAAATAATAAAAGCCCAAATATTATTAAATTTGTTAAATGGAAAAGTTTATATATTAATAGTTAGAAATAAAACTTTTTCTCACTTCAATACTTTTAGTTCTTTCTAGTTTTTATAGGTAAATAGGGATTTTTTATAATAATTTAAATCGTATAATTTTTTTTAATAATTTAATAGTTTTGCTTATAAGTTATTGTTTTTTATTATATTTTTTAGTTTAGTAAATTTAATCGAATAAATTTATAAAAGTCTCAGATATCATCTTCTCCATAAAGAATATATTTACCAGCGCGTGCGTGAATTAGCTAAACAATATAAACTTCGAGTACTTCTGTGTTTGGTGGATGTCGTAAGTTTTTTTTTGGTTTACTATATATAGCACACATAGGAAGGATAAAAAAGTAATAATTTGAAAAGATCTTTATTATATTTAAACTGTATTTATACTTTATTATTATAGTCAAATCTTTTTATATATTTGGCCTTCAATTTTATCCTTATAAATTAATTATTTTTTAATTTGCATTTGTAAGTATATAATTATTTATGTATTACTTATATACTTGATTTATGTTTTATTAATTTATAACTGTAAATGCTAAATTGAATAAAAAGTTGTTAATTAATTTTGCTATCCTTATAAATCTAGAAAGTTATCAACCTTTATAAACTTTTGTAATATATTCTGATTATTTATTTTTATTTAATTTTTTAAAAATAATTTTACTTTAGATGTTTTTATACAATTTTTTTAAACTAAATTTGACTTTTACTTGCCTTAGATTTAGTTACTGTAGTGATTCTTCAGTTATTAAAAGTGTTTAAAGAATAATTAAAATTTAAACTTTTCTTGTTTAATAATTATAAGTTAGTAAATTATTTATTATAGAATTTTAAAATAATTTAATTAAAATCATTTATGCTATAATTTTCTTTTTTTTTTTCAACTTTACCTTTGCAACATAATTTACAGTTTTTATGAGTAATAATTAAAATTTTTAATGAAAAAAATTTATTAAACATTTGAAAAATTTTAAGATTAATGAAATAATATAAACGTTTTTTCTTAAAAAGTTTTTCATTTTAATTTTTTTTTTAATTTCAATTTTTTCATGCTAATTTTTTCTTGATTGATTATTGGTGCAATTTTATAATATTCTAAGTAACTGGAAAAAAATTATTTACGACTTTTTCTAAGAATTAATACTTTTTTTATCTTTTAAAATTAAAGTTCGTACTTAACTTAATTTATAGTTATTAAAATTATATTTATTTTGCTCGAAAAGGTAATTAAACGATTTTAGTTTTAATATAAATTTATAATAAATTTCAAACTTCAATTTTGCCTTTTTTTTTTTACAATACAAATTTTACTTTTTGTTTTTTAGATAAATTTATAATTTAGATAAAAACTTTTTTAATTTGCTTTTTGAAAATAATTATTATCTTTTTATAATTAATATAACTACAAAAAAAATTAATCTTTAATTTCTATAGCAATTTTACTTTAAAATTTATAAAGTAAATTTTAATTTAAGCAAATCGCTGAATTTTTTTGTATTTCATATTATATATAATTACAACTTTAAAGTAATTAATAAAAGAAATTTTTATTTGATTTTTATTAATTTAACATTTTTAAAAGTTGATTATTTTTTTATAAAAAAATTTGATTTTAATTTTATTAAAAAAACTTTGGCATCTATAAGATTTTAATTCTTTTTATTTTTTTTCACTCTATATACTTATGTTCAAAAAGTTTTCGAAAATAATATTTATAACATATTTATTTTAATGAAAAACTATTACTCGTCTCGATTGCTATAAAATAAATTTCAGTATAATTCTAATTAATAATTTGTATTACTTTTATACTTTCCAATTTTTTTAGTATTTTTCCAAAGGAACGACTTTTCAATGCTTTTATAGATCTCAACTATTTTATGAATTTTTAAATGAAATTTGCTTTTTTAGTTATTTTAAAAATTCTTTCAAGTTTAATTATAATTTTTACTTTAAATTTTTAATTAGATTTTCTATAAAATAATTTTTTTTGGAAACGTCCTTTTTCTTCTAACTATTTCATACTATTTACGACTTTCTTAAAAAATTATTTCTACAATTATTTTTAAAAATTAAGTTATATTATTTCTACCGTCCACTTAAAGTTTCATAATTAATTTTTTTTAAAGACAAATTTTTCTTGCATTTTGAGTCTTATAAAATTACGTCTAATAAAAACTTTAAAATTTTTTATTTATTACAATTTTTTTGTTTTTAATTATTTTTCAAAACTTTATAAATGGAAATTTGTAAATCGCTATAAACTTTTTATATTAGTTTTTTAATAGTTTTTTTTTAATTTGATAATAATTAAATGTTAAAGTTTTTACTAATTTGTTATAAAATAACATTTGCCTGTTAAAAAATGTTTTTATAATTTCCGGCGCCAAATAAAAACTTAAAATTTATTTTGTATATTTAATTTTTTTGTTAATTTCTTATAAATTTAAAATTAAACTTTTAATTTTTACTTTAAATTAATAATTTTTTATTTTTTCCTTAAATATTATATAAATTTTCAGGTACAAACAAAAACATTTAAGATTTTTACTATATTTAATTATAATTTTTTTATTAATTTTTTATTAATTTATAGTTAAAATTTTATTTCGCTCTATTTAATAATTGTTAAAATTTTAATTTTCTTTAAAATTCGCAGTTGCCTACTTAAAATTATTTTGTATCACCAAACAAAAACTTGATTTATTTTACTTTTACTCTTACTTTTTATTAATTTTTTTTAAAATTTATATTTAATTTTCTAATTTTTACTTATTTATTAATTTTTAAATTTTTATTTTTTCTTATTTTTTTTGTTAGAAACAACATTCGCCTGCTTTAGATGATCTATCAAAACTTGCAGCATTGAGCGGCTTGACGCTCATTTTAGCTTTCAGGCTATTACCTTTATTAAAAAATAATATCATATCGTTTTATTTATATTTTACTTGGTTTTTAAATTTTAATTTTTTTTTATCTTTTAAAAATAATTATAACGTTTTGAATAAATTTTTGAATAAATTTTATTTTTTTAAATTTATTTATTTGATATCAATTCCTTTTAAGAATTGACATCTTTATTTAAAAAATTATTATTTCGGTTTAATTATTTTTATATTAATTATAATTAATTTAATTTCTTTTAAATTATAATTTTTTATATTTAAATTCCAAACTTCTCTTTAAATTTTAATTTTATCTTAATTTATTATTTTTTTATAGAATTTTTAAAATTTTCTAAACTTTTTTTAAAAATAAATTTCTTTTGAATAGTAATTATTATTACGTTTTTAATATATTTTTTAATTTATAAATTTTTATTATTTTTATTTTTTTTAGAAATTAATTTTTATAGGATTATATTAATATTTTAAGAAAAGTAATTCAAATTTAATACAATTTTTATATAGTAATTTAATTTTTTTTAAGGATTTAAATTTTTTAAGTAAAAGTAATTAAACAAGATTTTTACTTTTAAATAAATTGTTTTTCATTATAATAAAGATGAAAGCATTTTACTTTTACAAATTAAAAATAAAAAGTGTAGTAAACCTAATATTAAAGGAGATTCTTTACTTTTTAACAAAATTTACTTTTGGTATTAATCAAGATTAATATTATTTTTAATACTTTAATATTTTTTACTAATAACAATATAATAAATAGCGGTTATATATTTTAATTGTAGATGAAAGTAATAATATTTTTTTTTAAGTGATAATAATAATCTATAATTAAACAGATTATACATTTTTTAAAATTTTTTATTTAAATAATAATAATAAAAAATAGATTTATTTGTATTGTTAAAGATGAAAGCACTTGTTGTTGACAAGTTTACACTTTATTAATAATGATAATAATAAAATAAATTTCTTTTATTAATTGAACGCAATTGCTTTTCACAACTTTTTTTTTAGATTTTATAATAATTAAATAAATTTTAAAAGAAGAAGTTTATAAAAGTAATTTATAAAAATTAGAATTTGGATATTTTTAAGATCTTTGAAATTTATTGAACTAAAGCACTTTAAAGTAGTCTTTTTTTTACTATTTAGTATTAAAATCATAAAAAAAAAACTTTAAATCTGAATCCTTTTTTATGCGGATCTGCTCTGTTAGTCCTTTATACTTTTCAGCAATCTCGAAAATTTTTTCAGAATTCGCTTAAAAAAAAATTTATTTTAGTTTTATGGAAAAACTTTTTTTTATGATTTATTATAACTTTGCGAATAATTTTTTTATAAATAATAATTTAATTTTTTAATAATAAATTTATTTTTAAATTTTAGCTAAATCTTCGTTTAAGCTTTTCTTATATAAATTGCAAATCTTTTTTCCATTCTCCGTTATTATTTTTTTCATATTTTTTTACTTTAACTTTGCGGAAATTTATTTTTGTTGATACTAATAAAAATTGTTTCTTAATACATTTAAGTTTTAATTGTAATTTCTTCACTTAGTATTGCGCATCTTTATATAATTATTATTATATAGAAATATAAACAAATTTTCAAATTTTTCTTTAAAATATGCTTTATAAGTTTTTATATATCCTTTAAGAAATAAAGTTTTCATAGATTTACTTAAACTTTGCGAGTCGTTTTACCCAATTTTTACTAATAGAAATTAAATATTTAGTATGAATACTATTTTGTAGTAAAACTATTATTTTTTACCTTGTTTTTAAAATTGCGAGTCTTTATTATTATTAGTCTACTTTTGGCCAAATTCTCGATTTTCTTTTACTGATTTGTTTAAGTTTAAGATTTTTTTATTAAAAAAAACTGATTTTTATGATTTACTTAAACATTGCGAATTATTTTTACAAATTAACACTAATAAAAATTATTTATAAGTATATATATATTGTTACTTTTATAAATTGCTAGTCTTTTGATTATTATTATTTTTTACTTATAAACTTATTCTCGAAATTTCCCTTATGATTTCTTTTAAAAAATATTTATTTATAATATACCTTTACTTTGCGAATCATTATTACTATTGTATTATAAATATAAATAAACTTTTATTATTCTTGTGAATTTTTCCCCCACGTTCAAATTTTACTACTATTTTCAGTAAAGTGTATATTTTATTAACTTCATTTCTACAGTGCGAGTCTTATTTTTATTTCTTTACAAATTTTACTTAATATTATTTTTTTTTCTTTTAAAACAATTCTCGATTTTTTTAAAAAAACTTAATTTTTTTAATTTCTTACAATAAATTTAATTTTTTTACGTTAGCTTTGCGAATCATTTTTTTATTTATTACAAAAAGTCAAACTTTTTTTATAACGACTGATTCATCTTGTGAACTTTTCCTTGAGAATTGCGCTTAATTATAAAGCGGATTTATTTTTATTACTATTATTAAGTATTGCTTTTGAATTTTTAAATCAAAAAAAAGGTGGTCCCTTTCGTTTTTATTTTTCCTTTATTCCGCGAGGTTTTGATGAAACTTTTCTCAAAAGTTGTACACGAAATAATAGCTAAGCGTATTTGATCCTTCAGTTTTTCCTTTTTTCTTAACTTTTCCACTATTTATATTTTTTCTGATCCAACTCGCGAAACTTCCTTCAGATTTACTATTAGTATTTATAAATTAATAGTAAATACTTTTTTTAGTCCTCTAGTTATTTTTTATTTTTTTATTTTATCAAGTTACTAATATTTTTGCTTGCCCTTTTTCTCAATTTGTAGATAAATTTATAGTAAAATAAATTTTTTTTGCAAAAAAGGTTGTGCTTTGTAGATTATGTAGGGTTTAAGTGATATACAAAATAAAAATTCGATGCAATAACAATAAGTAAATAATTAATAGAGCGACTTTACTAACATTATCGGTTTTTTCATATCATTTTTAAATTTTTATGTAAACTTATTTTTCATATTATTTATAAAATTTATTTTTATCGTTAATTTTTTTTTTTATAAATTTTTGAAAATTAGTAAATTTATTTTATATAAATTTTTTGAAATTAATATTTTATGAAACTTATATAAATTTATAATTATTATTTAATGGTTTATTATTTATTAATTAATTTTTTTTAATAAATTTTTTATCTAAATTTACAAGTTTGCTATTAAATATTTTATTAATTTTTAATTTTAAGATTTTTTTTCTAAATTTAAAAATTTATTAATAACTTTTTTAAATATTTCTTTACTCTTATTTTATTATTTATTATTTTTTAAATAATATTAAAAATTTTAATTAATTAATTTTTGAATTTTATAAAAAAAACTTTAAATTTATAATTTTTGTTTTTTATTTTATTAGTTATAATTTATAATTAACCTTTTTTTCGAAAATTTTTTATTATATACTTTTTTTTTATTCATTTATTATTCTTATTTTATTATTTATTATTATTAATTAATTTTTTCAAAAAAACCTCTTTAAATTTATAAATTCATTATTTACTTTATTATTTATTTTTGAAAAAAATATTATTTTGTGTTTATTTTAACATCAAAAAAATTTATTATTAACTTTTTTATAGATTTTATAAAAAAAACGTCAATTTATATTATTTTATTATTTGTTACTATTAGCTATTTTTTTCAAAAACTTTTATACAAATTTACAAATTTTTTTTAAATTTTTTTTTTTAGAAATTTTTGAAAAAATATTGAATTTACAATTCTTAATTCTTATTTTATTATTTTAAATAATTTTATAAGACATTTTATTAAATTTACAATTTTATTATTAAGTTCTTTATTTATTTTTTTTGGAAAAATTATATGTTTATTATTTCTTGTTCTTATTTTATTATTAATTATTTTTAAATTAATTTTTTTTTACAATTTTCTTATTAACTTTTCTAATTACTTTTTAAAAAAATTTAATTTTTTTTATACTTATTGTTTATTTATTATTAAAATAATAATTTTTAATAAAAATTTTAACTGAATTTACAAAGTTTATTATTTACTCTTTTACTTATTATTTATTTGTTATATAACTTTTTTAAAATTCCAACTAAAAATTATAACTTTTTTATTTATATTTTTTTTGCGTATAGTTTTATTATTTATTTATCATTATTATTTTTTTTAATATTTAATATAATTTTGCAAATTTTTTAAAAATATTATTATATATAAATTTATTATATAATATTCAAACTAATATATAAAATAATTATAGAACAATAAAAAGTAGCACGTTTTTTTATTTATATTTATTATTCATTTACTATTTAATTAGTTTTTTATAAAAATTAATTCTTTTTTTACTCATATTTTTATTTACGAATAAATTTAATAGATTTTATATATATATGAACAGTACCTTTTTATTAATTTTTAATATTATGATATTTTATAGATGTATATGTACTTATTCCTGTATTTACTATATTTTTTTATCAGTTTTGAGGAGGCTGGTCGGTACTTAGAAACTTATAAGTCTTACGAAAATAAATCTGCCGAATTTTTAATGGAACAAACCAAAGATTCCCAGATCGGAAGAGTACTTAATTATTATTATTATTACTATTTATTATAATTGTTATTATTACTATTATTATTGTTATTCTTATTACTATTAATATTATTGTTATTATTATAATTATTGTTTTTTTGAGCTTGCGGACTTTTTAACGAACGTCAAATCTATTAATAAAACTGATATTGTTACATTACTTTCGGTGTTTGGGGTATAATTTTTGCGTATTTTTTATATATTTATTATTATTTTATAAAAGTTTTTTTATTATTAAAATATTAGTTATTATTATGATGATTTTATTATTTATTATTTACTAAATAATATATTTTATATAATTATATTTTTATTAATCTTAAAAAAATATTATTTATTTTATTTATATTAATTTATTATTTTCTTTATTTTATTACATTTATATTATTTATTTTTTTACTATTAATTATTTATAAATAATATTTTATATTTATATAATTAATATTATTATAAAATAACAAAAATATATTTTTATAAAATATTTATATTATTTTTTTATTTTTATTATTTATTTCTATTTTTTGTATTATTTTATTATTATTACTATAAAGTTGTATTATATTTTATAATATTATTTCTATTATTATTGCAATTTTTTAATATTTTTAATATTTTATATTATTGTTTATATATTATAAGTTTATTATTATTGTATTATTATTAAGACTCTCAAAAATATTGTGAATGCAAGTTCAGAAGAACTCGCACGATGTCCAGGTTTTGGAGATCAGAAAGTATATTTTATATATATATATATATATATATATATATATTAAGTTATATAAAAAAATATTTTTGTATAGAAAAATATTATAAAAAAAAGTATATAAAAATTATTTTAATAAATATAGTAAACAGTATAATAAAAATTAAAAAATATTAATATAATTAGAATTTATTAATAACTTTTTATTTACTTATAGAAATTAATACTAATAAAAATATTAATACTAAATTATTTTATATAAACTAAATAAAAGTTTATATATTGTATTAAATATTTATGTTATTATAAATATATATTTATATTTAGTGTGTGTTATAATAAAACTCAACACAATGTATAAAGTATATAAATTTTATAGATATTAATAAATAATTTATAATAACGAAAATATTTATAATATAATATATAATATTAATAATAATATTTATATAAAAGTAAATAATGTTAAATGTATTGTATAGATTTTATATAAAATAAATAAAAATATATAATATAAAAAATATAATAAGATTCCATAAATAATAATTATTACGGAAATGAAACAAGTAGATAATTGTATAATTATAAAATTATATTATAGAAAACTAAAATAATAATAAAAAAATAAAATAAATTTTTTTAGTCAATAATAAAAAATTAAAATAATAAAAATAAAATATTAATGAATAATAAACCAATTATCATTCTGGAAACCCTCGGGGCAGGTGCGTCGGCTGCTTGAGGCGTTTAACGAACCTTTCCGGCTTGCAAAAGAGGGTTCACCTAAATCCTCCTCATCTTGACGCTGATTCACTAAAATTTCATCTTTTTTAGTGGATTTTTTAAAAATAAATAATTGTTATATGCTTTTCTTATTGCTACTGTTATTAATATATATTAAAGAACGATTGAAAGGCGAAGTTTTAGCGGTATTTTTCATTATATTTTATATTTTCTTTAATATAAGTAACTTATCCGTGTTAAATTAATTTCTATTATTCGTTTATATTTATTATAAGTAATAGACTTAATTTATATATATATTTTTTTTCCACTTTTTATAAAATTCTTTGTAGAAAAACATTGATAAAACAACATTTATAGCTAGACTTACAATATATAGTTTTTGCCGTATCTTACAGAATTTCTTTTGAAGAATTTTACTTTTTAAAAATTATATTCTTGTAGTTTTGCTCTAATGCAAGTTCTATTAGTGGGTATGACCTATAAACGTAAGAAAGGAGTATAAAATGCCTTCATTCGATTAATTTTCGAAAAAAATACCACTTGCAGCAGTCACTACTAAAAGAATTTTTACCAAGTTTTGACAAAAACAGAATCACTAAGGAACCAAAACATTTAGGGCTTTAGCAAAATTTGTAGCAACTACCATCTTGAAAAAAAATGAATAGTAAAAAAATTAAAAAAGTTTGCGTTAAATAGTGTAAAATCTGTAAGAAATGCGTATTTTCTAAGTATGTGCGAAGACGTTGGTATATATGTTTCTAGAATTTACCGCAGTTTTTTTTTGCTAAGTACTAGCTATTTGCTTTAATATTAAAGAAAAACTTATATTTGCACTGAATATTAAACTATTATTCGTTAATATTGGCGAAGTGCTTGCAAAAACTTAAGCAAGGATTGAGCGATGCTAATAAAAGTAAATCCTTAGACTACACCGAACATGGCTTAGGTTATTATTTATATATCACCATTTACAGCTGACTTATACCTTATGATCGAGCTCACTTATAATAATAAAGAAATATATGCAAGGTGATCCCCAAGAAAATTGATGAAATAAAGCACTGAGGATGCCGTTAAGCAGAATTTACTAGCAGCGTTTGCCTTCTTTGTAAGATTGTTTCCACTATATGGTTTATACAATTTCCCGTTTCTTACTATGTTATATTTTTTCTAAAGAATTTTAGTTTTTTTTATCAATAAACACTAAAATATTTTCAAGGATAGTAAAAAGGCCAACCATAATAACATCAAGGACAGCTGCTAACTCTTTATTCTTGTTTAACCTTTCGAGATCAAAGCTTGTTAACCATATGAGAACACTCAATAAACGATTATTTTAATAACTATAAATATATATATCCGTAAATGGTATTTTTAATAGTTTAAGTAATTTATACTATTTTATTTAATAAACTGCAACTAGTGTTTTCTTTATATTTGATAAAAATATTATTCCTTTCTCTTGAGAGGCTTTTACCCTTCCACCTCTTACTACAGAAAGAGCAAAGTATAGGCAGTAAAAAGGAAGTTTATCCTTGAGTGTAGCATGCCAATTTTATAAGTAGATTAAGAAGAGCAAAATCCAATTATGATCATATCGTATAACACGTTTTTCTAATTTTTTTATCTTACAAGTCAAGCTTTAAAGTGGAGGGAGCAGAAGAGCTGGGTATATAAAAAAAAAATTTATAAAAAAATTTTTTTTGGCAGAATTTTTAGTAAAATTTTATAAACTATTCTGTTACTTTGAAAATAACAAGCACAAATAGAAGAAACGTTAAGGTTAAAGGACTTCAAATTCCCAAAAGTTTTTGTAAAACTATAGTGTGCGTGCAGCATGAGAAAGCCTGGCCTAGTTAGTAACTTACAATATTATAAAAAATTATTTCAAGTTTGAGAAAATTAGTGCATTCTGATAAAGAGGAAATAAAACTATTTTTTAATAAGATTAATCATCATTGTTGGTGCCAAAATTAGTTAAAGGGTGTTTATTGCTCTACGCACATGATGTTTAACAAAAGAGTGTAATAGAAGCAGTTTTCAAGGTCGAGAATTAGTAATTAGTCAAAAAGAGCTTACTATAGATAAACTAAACTATAAGCATGTTATTAATTTAAAATTTAGTTTTTCATACTATTAATTTGCAAATCTTCTGTAATGCAAGAGCAAAGTTGGTTTTTAATAGGAATTACTAAAAACAAGAAAACATCCAAAAGTGTAACAGTTTTTACAAATAAAAATAAACAGAAAATAATTTACTTAAATAGATTACTAAAACAATCAATTTTTTCTGAGGCGTAACTCTTTTGCGTTTTCTAACCCTCGAGTATTTCTTAGTTCTTTGTATATACCTTTTTTCTAACTGCTAAGTTTGCGTATATGAATTGAAAGAAGAACATATACTTATACCTCAAACTAATAAGAATAGAACCCACAAAATTTTAGTACTATGAAGAAATCCCACATATAAATTAGTTATTACGAAATTATTATGAAATAGCTCTTCTTTGCATACCAACTTATATCTGACTTATATATTTCAAACTTCTAAATATAAGTTTGTTAGTTTCTATAGCTTCCAGTACTTTATAGCTAAAAGCAAGTAGAAAGCGTGCCTACGCTAACCACGCTTTTTTATTTTTATTTAACCTCTTTTTCTACTAGATAATGATAAACTACTCTGTGGTTATTGTATAAAGCTTCATATAAAGCTGTGACTTTAGCATTATTCAAGGTCTGAAAATATAAAAAGCAAAGTTAGAAACTCGACATGGTTAAAAGTTCTTTATCAATAAACTTAAATATGTAAATATAAAGTGAACTATTTAAAAAAAAACCTGTATATCGGCACCAACTTCACACGAAGTCTTACAACAACGACATGTCCGTTATAAGCAGCCTAGTGTAAAGGTGAATTACCAAAAAAGTTGAAGTAGTTAATAACTTTCGAAGGAGACAACCATAAAAGATAATTAACTACATTTCATTCTTTTTAAAAAATATATATTTTTTTGATAATATAGATAAGTTAAAAACTAAAATAATTTTTACATCGCATTAAGTACTACAAAAAGCACTTTAAAAAAATATGTATTTAAGGCGAAGCACTCAGATGCTCAGGTGACCATTCGCTGCCGCCACATGCAATGCAGTGTTACTTTGCTCATCTACCAAGTCTACCAGAAGAGTCCCCTTTCAATATGTGCTTTTACTCCGTCTAGACCACCACCGCGAGCATTATTTTTATATAAACAGATGTTTCTTCGTCTATATGGCATATGAAAAAGAAGATGTGAATATAATAATATTACAAATGATGGTTATTTATGATGGCTTACCCGTCATGAAATAAAAACCTGAATTACTTGCCTACGAAGCAAGTAAAAACGCGTGATAAATGGTACTAGCCCAAGTGCTATATATGCACATTGCAGGGTTTATTACGAAAATTAACAGTAAATGAACCTCCGGGATGGGAGTGGTCTGCGCACCTCGACTTCTCTTACTTAGACTTTCCCCTGAAGAAAGGCTTAGAGCACTCATTGCTAACTTACTGCTATAAATGAAGAACTCAGAAAAGAGTTAGATTCTACAAAGGCAAAACTTCTTGAATCTACTAAAATCACTCAAGCACGAAAATAAGTCTAAAAGGCGAAGGGAACCTTTTTTGATAATATATCTAACATTAATAACTTATTTTTGGCTCGGCCTTAAAAATTCTATATCCACCAGATGCTTCTGAAGTGATACTAGAAGCGGGATTGTAAAGGTTACCGGAAAACTATTTACGGTGAAACAGCTAATATTAAGAGTAACGTAGTAGTAGCAATAATCTTATAACTAATAGTTCCCGTAATAGCATCATTAATGATAGTATTACTATTAGCAACAACAGTAATAGCAAGAAAAAAATTCTTACAGTAGTAAAAATAGAAATATTAGTAATAGTAATAATTTAAATAATAATAGCTTTAATATGTGTAACGTTAACCTGAAAGTCATTAGAGACTCAGAGTAGCCCCTAAGAGCTATACACGACACCGCTCACATAGAGTTGGGCAGCGCGTCTAAGACTGCCCCTATTTTTAATGAACCACCCTCTACTGCGACACCCCCCCCCCCTGCGAACTCGTAAAGAGAAAATCCCACCTATTATTCTTTGTGAAAAACAAAAGTGGACCTTGCACAACTTTTGCAATCCAACGGCGCCATAATCACGAGGCCAAGAGCTACGCGTTTTAGAATTAAACTTTTTCCTACACTTTGAAGACAGCGTTATTACAGCGATAACGCTGAGCGGAAGAAGCGTCCGTTACCATTAGTGCTGGTGCGGACTCTGAACCGAACGGCAAATGCTATTAGAGATGAACTATTTCTCCCATCTAATCAAAAAAATAGAATAACTTTGAAAAAGCAATCGCGTTGTCTAGCTTTTGCGCTGAGGCACTCGATGCTTTAAATGCGGTGAAGGTGACTTGTCCGCGGAGTGTCCAATACACGAAACTCTTCTGCTAGATTTGCGAATTGTGGCGAGGTACTTATCGCCAACTACCGGGCTGCCAATGTTACCCATGGAGACCTTTCGCAACCGAACACTCTGTGCGACAGAGACTTCCATTTACCTCCGGATGCTACCTTTGCCCCATCTATATCCTATGCTTCCCGCCTGAGAGCGAGTTCTTACCAAGCGCCCCCTGCGAACAATTTACTAACATTGATAACACTGACACAGTTATCCAACAACAACAAGAACAGCGATTGCAAACCGACTCCAAGACAGCTCTTAGCTATTTTGACGACGAATCTCTCGAGCATGCTGGAGACCGTAGAAAGCTTAGAATTTGTTTGCAATGGCTTTTAAAATTCAAACGCTTAATCACCCAATTACTGTTTTGGACCGTGGAGGGCATCCAAAAGAAAAAACACGAGTGGCAGGAGTTAATGCAACGTGAAAGAATAGATATCTGTGCTGTCAACGAAACACAGCCCTCCCCTAGTGCACCATTTACCAACTGCAACTTTGCGACGTATCGCTAGGATCATTTGTACACCAGTGGTGAAGGGGTGGCTGTTCTTATCAAGCGAGACCTCCTACACCATTTAATGGCATCCTCGAGGGACCGAGGCAGTTGGTAATACCTTAACCTGGCTAGACAGGGGCCCGTTGCTGTCTATAAACCGCCCAATCAGCCGCTCAAATTCAATCTTGACGTTCTTCTAGTGCAGGACTTTCCTGCCATTCTATGTGGGGATTTTAACTGTAAACATCCTGTGTGGAACAGCCCGGGTTGCAAATCGGAACGACTACATCTTTGAGACTTACGCTGAGGAACGCGGGTTGAGGAAACCACATTGCCAACGCACATGGCGAGGAAGACAGGCACAAGGACGTGTTGGATATCACCGTTTTAACAATATATGCCTTCCAACGGCTATTGTGGCGCTGAATGAAAAATTGTCGTCAGGTCATCTGCCTGTCCCGCTCGAATTGGGCGATGATGGGAAGCAATAAGAACATTCTTCCGATCTAACACGAACTGGAACAAATTCATCGAATCACTTGAGAAGGCGCTCCCAACGTTTACGACACCACCCGAAAGTCCCGCTGGACTAAAAACAATGCTGTTGTTAATTTTGAACGCTCGGTGACAGAAGCCCACAGCAAAGTAACGACTACAAGTAAGGTTGTGTAACCGCCTTAAACGCCTTCCTGAGGTACTAAAGGCATTATTATGCGATTGTCGGCGACTATTCCGAGTAGTCAAGGTCTTCCAACGCAGAAGACAAACTAATGCTAAACCACTTTCACTGGGACATCAGGAAAAAGCTAGTGGCGCATATAAAATGCCGGTGGGATAACGAATTAAACGAAGTATCGTAAGCTGATGATATCGGTCGCGCCTCTTTTTGAAAATTTGTTAAGCGAGTTAGAAATCGCGGGCATTTGACTCAATTACCACTTCACAACGGCGATATTGTAGCCTAAAGCGATGAAGACAAAGCAAAACTTGTTGCGGATCACCTAGCTGACTAGTGTTCGCCTTCTACCCCTTTAAACTTAATTTAACAAAAGGTTACTAATATCGCGGGTAAATACCGCCCTGTGAGCAACAGATATTTGATAACAATCTTTCCTAGTGCTACCAGGCTAAACACTTAAAGTAAAGTAGTTATGACCACAAGTACAAGTGGGACGCTCCCCTTGGACTACTTAACTAACAAGCTAGAAGCACTAGCAATGTTTTAAACCTTTTTTATTCAAAAATAGCTAGTTAAGTATTAGTAATAAGCTGCTTCTATATAAGATACTCCATATGCTACTCCGCATAAATCTACTCTACTATGAGACAAATAAGCAACAAATTTATAAAATCATTTTCTTCGACTGAGTACCAAAGCTCCGTGGTTTTTAAAAAACTAGGATCGACTGTAAGATTGAAACAGGGATGCTATTAAAATAACGTAGTAAAATGCTTTCAGCAGGCCAATGCTAACAAATTTCTATCCACAATAACATGCGACTGTGGTTACCAAATAGGGAGGCCATTGCGCCTTTGGCCCAATCAGCTGGTAAACTGAATAATTATTAAGAATTCTTCCCCCTACTACTGCCAATAATAATAATGTTAATAATAACAGTAAAAATATTAATATATGATAACTTAATAAGTACTAAATAAAAAAAATGGAATTAATTTGTGTTTGTGCTCTACTTCTTACTTCTGGAGTTTACTCTTCACCCCTTTACTAGAAGTAAAAAGGGCCTATATCCTTGACTATAGCGCGCCAACTACATAATTGATAAAAATTGAGGAAAGTCTAGATTTCTATTTTTATTTTTCTTTACATATACAATTTTGTATTTTTATTATTTACTTTGTTTTTTGACTATACTTAATACTTTTTATTCATTCTAGATTTGTTCTTCTGTTTTATTTCTGTCTAACTTTAGATCCTGTTACCTTCTACGCGTAGATTTAGATTGCAAACACTCTGCGAGGAGCGGGTTGCAAATAGGAACGGCTACATCCTTGTGGTGAGGATGTCGAACAGCATGGCTCTCGTCTAAAGGATGTATGCCTTACAACGGCTATTGAGTTGCTGGAGGAACTCTTCGTTGGATCATTGCCTACCCTGCTCAATTTGAGGCACGAAAAAAAGTATTAAAATATTTGGATTAATAAATGGGGCCTTATAACCCTTCACTATATGTCATACACTATTAAATGAACATAAAGATTACTGTAAAATCTAAAAATACCTGTGGGCTTAAATAAAAAGTTCTCCTAAGGTTAACCCCCCCCCCCCCCCCCCCCCCGTTGTAAGGCGTGTTCAATTAAAATTTATACACCAAATTACTCTAGAAAGCATTCCTGCCGTTCCCGACACTGCTGAAAACTCCTGCTTTACTGAACATCGACTTTAAACGTGCGGTAACAGAGGCTCATATCACTGCAACGCCTAAGCGTAAAGTTGCTTATGGCCCTATTTGCCTTCCTGAAAAGCTAAAGGCTCTGGTATGCTAGCGGCAGCGCCTCCTATGGGTGGTTAATACAGTTCCGCTTACTTAAATTTATTTACAGCAAAAATGACCCTTCCGTACATGCCAGCTACTAACGCCGTTTTGTCGCAAATTAAAAAAATGATTAATATTCGGTATAGAAACTGAATTAGTAATTTGTGTTGCATTATAGAAGAAAAATATAATTTATCATCTGTATATAACTAATTAAAACTAAAAGTTATCAAAAAAGGCATATTTTATTAATAATTTAAACTGTAAGTGGTTATTTGGACTCGGATGTCAGACTCTTAAAAAAAATTAGTTTCAGAAAGAAATCGAATGCATTGGATTAATAGACTGTGCTCTTTGCGAATATCTTTTTCTAAAAGTTTAGGCAGAAGAGGAGTAGTTGCATTTTTGTTTTTCGTTTCCTTTTTAAACTTTCTTTTTTTTATAAATTTAGTTGAGGTCTACAAATTTTATATAAATAAAAAAACAAAGTAACAAAAGTATTAATAATAAAAATCTTTTAAAAATATCTAAATAAAAAAAAGGAATGTGTTAACTGTTTTATGGGGTTCTGAGGATACTCCAACTTGCTCAGAAATTTTCAAATTCTATAAGGCGAGTAATTATGAAAAAGTTAAACTACAAAAAAGAGGAAACCTTTTTCTCAATGTTTTCTTTAGTGGGATAGTTACGCTTACGCTCGGCAATCCACTTCTCTACATCCTCGGTATCCTCAACCCTTAAATAATTAGTCAATGGGACGAGAAATAACTTTTTTAAAAAAGGAAATGACCTAAATTTTGTAGAGGAAAGGGCTTTACGACGACTGGAATAGGATGTATAATCTTTTCTTATAGAAGTTTTAAAGTTCTTAGAATTATTTGTGTCCACTCTAGACTGAGAAAATTTCTAGTACACAAGTAAATTATTGTATAACAAAAGCCAATAGTTGTAATTATTAGATTATATAGTTCTATATAGTAACATTTCGGGTTTTTTAATAAAAAAGGGCACTAGGAGGTTTGCAGCCGAACAATTACCTTAAAAGATTGGCCGGTTTTCCCCTGACTTCGTTGCGACAAACTATTATCTGGAACAAAATTATGATTAAAATTTAAATTATAGGGTTGCTGAAAATTGCTGTAGTAGTACTGAAAAGATGGTGGGCTATAGTGAAAAGGATAATTGTTATGTGGTGTAAAAAAATTTGGTCTAATAGAAGTAGGCGTGGAGCCAGGTACTTTGTTTATTCCAATGTTTTGATAATATTGAGAGTTGGGAGGACACTGATTCACAGCAGGACGATAAAGTAGTGGGTCATGTATCCTATAAGTTGGCGGATAGCTTGAAAAGCTACTACAAAGATTGTTTCCGAGCCCTGTAAAAGGAGCCGGAGGCACAATGTTACCTTCCTTTGTAACAGAAAAAGTAAACAATCTAAATAAAAATGAGAAAACGTAAGAAACACCTTTGGTAAATTATCATCCCAAATTGGTGGAGGAAGGGCCATGGTAGATCCACGCTGCCTAATATACTAATGAAAATAAAACTAAATATAATATAACGTTTGCTTATTTTTATAGGGGCGAGGGTTTTAGCGTTGCCACCTGAATAAGCTTTTGAAACTAATCTAGCTAATAATAGCGATCGGATGAAGTTTCATGAAAAACATTTTCAGCCTCTTGGCATTTTCACGCATATTTTAATATATTTTTAAATATTTTTTTTAATGAAATTGAAGAATGTCTTATTATTTAAGAATGTATTAACTTTACTTCAATATTAGTTAAAAACTAATTCTACCTCAACTGTCTATAGACTTTGGCTATGTATAATTTATTAGGACAGTTGTTTGCACTTACTGAAGTTATATAAAAGTCCAGTTATTAAATAACTCTTGACTTTGCCTCCTTTTTTTGTATTTTAGTAAAATAGATGAAGGTACAACTAAATGTTTACTTATCTGTTGAATTAGTACAATTCTTTTATGCGTTTATTAGAACGTAGCCTTTAATAATTAAAAAAATTAAAATCAGGTGTAGTGGCATAAAAGATGTATAATCCCAATGAGTTATATTAAAATGAATGCTTCTTCTGTGGACATCAATAACAAATTTATACTTTTAATACAAGTCTTTATAAGTATCTACCTGATTTATAATTTATATTTATTATTCGAGTGTATGTTAAAGAAAATTTGTTATAAAAACATGATTTCTTTGAAAAATTCATAAGAACTAATTCATAATGTTTAGTACGCTGCTTATAAATATACATTTTTGTTATAGACGATAAAAACTAAAAAAACTTAATGAAAACTGAAGGCAAAGATACTATGTGGGCAACCTGCAACCTAAATAACTTAGTTTACAAGACTTTGCGATGATATGTGCTTTAAAAAATTATCAAAACACTCAAAAAGGTTGGTAGAGTGTTAAGTTTTAAAAAGAAGGAAAGTAAAGCACGTTACTTTAAAAACAAAACTTGTTATAGTAAATTACTATTATATTAAGTCATAAGTAAATTATATAATGTTTTATTAAATCAATATGAACCAAATTTCTCGAAAGCTAGTAATTCTAAGCTAGCAATAAGTAAGTTGCAGAAGAAAGTCAGGTGTGCTAAAAAGGGTTGAGTAGCAAAGCCTCCTACATTTTCCCCTCATGTTTTTCTTTAGCAGGCTAAGCCGTTTTTATTATTTAAGAGCTGGACAAACTCTGCGTCTATATGGTAATAAACCTGGATTAGAAGATAGAAGGCAAGAATCGGACGTGGCCATATTCTATCTCAAAAATAATGAGTTTTTAATTATAATCTATTAATTTTTTCTTTTGCTAATTACTTTTAACAGTGGATTAAGGGGTGGCTATATTGCTTATCACCCTCGTAAACTGCCGTCTATTGAGGAAGGGGTTTTATGTGGTAAGCAACCTAAACCAAAAGAACCATGGAAGTTGCTTACAGTAGAGGAGAGCACTGTACCATAATTAAATCTTTGTTTTTAAAATGGTGTTTTAGTCTTTATTATTTGTACAGAAAATTTCTCAACTGCGTTTATCCAACCCTTCATTTTACTCAATTTCGGTTCTCTCAAAATTGTTTAAGATTCCTAAAGCACAAGTTGCCCGAATTCAACCTATCGGTTTTTTTAAATTTACTAAAGTAAACTTTTACGTTGACTTCATAAATTAAGGTGGGAAGACCATTTCTGAGGAAGATGAGCGTAAAGTACTTAAAAATGCCACTCGAAAAGAAAAAAGGCAGCTTTATTTAAAAAAATTTAATAGCGTGCAAAGGCGTGTAGAGAGGGCTAAACCACTTTTAGGTGATTGCAGAAGAGATCAAATTTTAATTTCTTGTTATTATTAATATACCCAATTTACCAGACAATACTCGTGAATCTCAGAATTAAGATTCTTCAGCAAAATTAAAGCAGCTTTTATTATTCAATAGCGTTTGTATTTATTATTGCAACTTATCTGTTTCGTGAATAAATTTAAAGTATTCTTCCTCATTCATGTGACCTTTTAGCTCTTCTTCATTATTCAAGTTAACTTTTAAGAGCCACTCTATAAATTAAATGGCGTAATATTATTTTTGGTAATCTATTTTTTTTTTATCCACCTTTCGAGCCATACGCCAGGCCCGCTGGATTTTGAAGCACTTTTTCGTTTACTTCTGTAATTTCGCCTGTTACAGGAGAAATTATGTCAGTTGCAGCCTTTGAACTTTCGACAAAGCCCAAGCATTCTGTTAAAAAAGTATTAGTAATAGAAATTTCCCACAAGCGGTTTTTTATAAGAGTTACCTCCTTTTTTAATATGTTTGCCAACACCGCCCAGTTCGATGTAAGATAACTCACCTATAAATTGCTTAAAAATAGTATTAAAAAGCTCGTCCTAATTTAAATTTGCAATTTAATTATATATCACAACAAACCTGAGCGTGCTCAGTTAGTCCAATAAAGCCGGTGTTATTTTTTACTTTTATCCACTGATGATTATCGGTATACCAGGTATTGTATAACCGGCCCCAAATCGAAAAAAATTTGACTTAAATTTATGTAAGAAAATAGTAATTATGCACTTTATTATAGTAAGTATTAAAATATACCGTACCGCTTTTATAGAAAAGTAACTTATTTAAAACAATGCCACGCGAAAGATTTTGAGCAGGCAGAAGATTCATTAGGTTTCTGTACCAAGTTTTTATTTTTGGTAGACAAAGGTGTTGCAAATATAAAGTTCATACCCCAAACTCAAACAACTTTAATATTTTGCTAACCCCTGAATTTGAAAAAGACACTAAAAGGCGAGTTCAGCTTCGTCACTTAACTCTAACAAATTACTTATTACCCCCGCATCTCGACTTTTTTGTTCTAAACACTTAAGTTACAGTCCTGCACTTCCTAAACTCAGGATTGGCAAGTTTTCTTTTAGTATGCGAGAAAAGATTGCATGCGCATTACTAATAACTTTTTAATTGATAAGCAGGAATTAAAACCAATTACTCCTTTCGAATTCAAAATTTATTCAATTAATAGCTGGATCATAGTAAGAAGTTATTCGATGTATAGCCGAGAAACATTTAAATATACAATTTTTTTCGCTACTTTTTTCTGGTATATACACTTTTTAATCGAACCTATTAAGTACTTATGCTATGACTTATAACTACCTAAGAACAGATTTCACTTTAGGTGTGCTTATTTAACTAAACCTTTGCTTAACTGTAAAAGCTCCCCTCTTTCTGGTTTTTTTAAAATAATGTGAGCCGAAAAGTAATATAAACAGTGATGCTAATTATTTAAGAATTTAGCGTTATTACTTCTCTGGTCAATTATTTTTTTAAAACGAAGTACAAATATCGTCTATGAGGTAAACCGGAAAAGTAATACTTTTCTTAAGGCTGACTTTACATATCAGTAGATCATTTAGTTAAAGTGTTATCAAATACTTTTGCTAAACCACCTAGAGATTTTTTAATTCTTTTGGTAAATTTACACTACTGTTTAAACCTTTTTGAAGTTTGAATCTTATGCGTTTGTACAATGTATTTTATAATATTATATCATATTCACCTCTTTATTTTAGTGATTAATTAAGGTATTTACAACCTACTGTATTTTTAAAAATCGAATATCTTCAAATTTTTACGTTGGTAGACCTAATCAGAACTGAATGCAAACTTGGTTTCAGGTTAAGGATTCAGAATAAGGGTCAGTATCAAAGGTTTTTAAGCACGTTAATTGAGTAATTCGTGTTTCTTCATCACCATTTGGTTTGTATCAAAATAAAAGAGGCATTCATTTCGGGCGTTACTTCATCTTAAAGTCGTTTGTAGTCGTAGTTTTTGTTATTATGTTGACTCCGTGATCTTTTTTTTAAACGCGTTGTATATTAGAAACCCAACTAAACTTGCACCTTTTTTCGTATATTAATTTTTTCTAAAAGGTGTTAAGTAAAAAATTAATTTTAAATAATAAATTTCATAACTTTACTTTAACTAAAGGTGGGAATCCTATCAACTGTTTTGATAAAACAATATTATTTCTGGTTATAAACAATCTATTTATATATATTGCGTAAAAAGTTCGGGTTTAAGCAGCTAGATTTGTTGGTTCTAAAAGTTTTTTACACGTAATACGTTTTTAAACTTAAAGATGTAAAGCTTATTTCGGCAACTATGCAGCGCCGTTTATAGCCAAGAAATAATTTGAAAAGCGTGCTTGTAGGCAGTCAAGGTTAACTCCTAACTGACCTATAATTTGTATATTTAAAGTTTTTGTAAAAACCTTTAAACTTGTAAGTTTAGATGAAACTAGCTGATATATGCGCCTGCTCTGGTGTGCGCTGCTGTGCTATCTGTCGACCTCATTTATTTAAAAAGGTCCTCTTATACTAGCATTTAGAGAATAAATTCATATTTATAAATAAGAAATGTAGGAAACACCCGCTAATTCTATAACAACAAGCGTTTATTATTTCTGCAACATATGCAAAGCGGCAAATATTAAAAAACATTGTCTTCATGGACTTAATAACTCTAATATAGTAAACCTTCTGTTTTTTTTTTAAGGGTTTAAAATTTAAAAACATTTAGTAGCTCAAGTCTTTTCCCGTTCCTTGTATTAATGTGTTTCCTGATTTTGTAAGCACGGAAGAGGAAAAGAATTTAATAGAACAACTTCATTGCCAGGAGTGGACTTTATCACAGTCAGGTCTCTTTCATTTAAAAAATATAGAAGTCTATTTTCATTATTCTTATAAAATGAAGGCCGGTTGAAGCAGGACTTTTCTCCTCAAGTAAATTATAAGCGTAGAAAGGTTTTTCTTCCTAATAGCAGCAGTGTTATTCCATCTAATTCAAAGCAATAGATCAAGTTTGATAACTACAAGGGCTTACCGGCATACTCAAAAGCTCTTATTAAGCGTATGAGAGAGCTAGAAATTTTAAAAGATTTTATACCAGTGGCACAAACTAACTTAGAATACGACCCTTTAAGAGGCGCTGGTTCGCTTTTTTTACTTGAGAAGCATTAAATTTAAAATATCCATCCAGGCATCGACCGTCATAAAGACGATGATTGGATTTGGGGGGATAGAATTTCTGTGTTAAGTTTGCGTTCGGACACTGTTATTCGATTTTATAATAGCGAAAGATCGATTCACGATTCTTTTGTTCTCCTTGTTCCTTTGCCCTCGCGGTCACTGCTAGTCTTTAGCGGCTTAGCTCGTTATGATTGGGAGCACGCAATCTTCTACTCCGACATAATCCAAAAACGGATCTCCATCACTTGGTTTATATACGCCAAATATTCGTGTAGTTTTAACGATCTCATTTATTATTTGTGTACAATTCAGGAGAGAACTGGGACCTCTGTTTAAAAATGGGGGCCCCGAAGAACACATCGGTTCTATTCTAAAACATAAAGTATTACCTACTTTGGACCTAAGCTAGAAATGAATATAATAATTTAGCTAAATGTAAAAATAAATAAATATACTTATATGTGAAGTATTGTATTATATTTAATTTAAATGAAAGACTGACAAATTTATGTTTTGGAATTAGCAATTATTTTCTGAAATTTTATTTAAAAAAAGTCTTCTCTTCTCAAGTAATTTAAAACTACAGCGCCTTAGAAAGGTTGCGAAGGTTGACCGTAGTTGCGCCGCTCGCCAGATATCTATAGAGATATATAATAACTAAAAACTCCACCTTTCCATCACGCAAGCCCAAGCACACATCAAACTCCCTTGTAGGGCCTCAGCAGAAAGTTATTTATACTTATTTACAAAGCATCTTAAACATTCGGGAATCTTCCGTGAACGTACAGTTTTGATAATCCTACCATTAAAATTTTTGTCTATTATCTATAATTTTAACGACTAAAGGAAACACAATCAGGCGGCCAGACTCTAAAGATTTGGATGTAAGCAGAGTTTTCGTATTAACGATTTAATGTCAATTAGTTTTTTTTTAAAAAAATATTTACTGGTTAATTCTTACCGTGGGTGAAAGTCTAAGTCCTCTCACTTTGTGTAGAGTTCAATATTTAAACTAACAAGTAACAATAAAATAGGCAGAAAAACTAAATAATATAATTATTTGCATGTAAACCAAAGTGTAATAGAACAAGTAATTTATACACATAAAAAAAGTATTTCAGGACACCAACAACGCTAATTAATAAAAAATTTAACTATGAAAAACGCTTACGAAACGTTAAAAATTAAAGTTAAATAGCTATAAAAGGACATGATTAATTAGTCAACTTTTTGTCGTCAAAGTTTTACAATAATCACTCAAACGAACTTAATTGAGGCCAAAATAGTATTTTGGTAGTGTAGAACGTATTTTACATAATCAATTCTCTCCATTCTTTAAGCTGTTTTGCTTAAATAAGTAATAATGAAATGGTGTAAATCATCCTATTTTTTTTTAGTTCTGCAAAAAGCCTTTCTTTCGAATACTGTGGTTTTTCAAGCACTTTATAAACAAACATTGATAACAAGTCAAAAGATCATCCTCATACACCGCAAAAAAAAATTTATGCTTTCAGCTATTTTAGTTTGAAAGTTCAGTTTTTATCTAATTTCTCTTAAGGAAGAAAGCTTTTATTCGCCCACAGCTGAAAACTATTAAATTCCATTAACGGGAGATCAAAATTTTTAATATACCGAAATGATTATTAGCTAACGGTGTTTTTTTCCTCTAAGATTAAATAAACACGCTGAAAATTTTATAAAAGTATTTGCTTAGTCACAATATTTAAAATTTGCTGGAAACCTCGAACATACTGTAATAGTGTGATCCACCAAATATAAAAAAAAGGAAATTTACGTTACGGCTATAATAAAAATCCACCTTTAATTTCTTTTTTAACTAATTTCAATAGTAAAAAACAACCTTGATGATATCTAATACTGTCTTGTAAAAAGTGTAAAGATTCAGATAGCTGGAAAACTTTTTTTTCAATGTTTATACTAATCGCTGACCATCGGGATTAAATAAGGCGGGCGAGGCTTGATAAGAAGTGTTAGAGGATCTCTATCAGAGCATTTTTAAAAATACAATACTATAGCAGCGATTTCACGAGTTGCCATACTTCTACAACTAGTCCTTACTAGACTGAAAAAGTGGGCATATACTGTACATGTATGTAATAGTTTACAAAATTACAAAATTATAGCTAACCAAAAAATATAAGAATAGGAGGATTTTATAAATATGCAAATAAAAATTTTACAACACTCAATGACTCACCCAGTGGTCATTATGCGGACTAACTTTTTGATTTAATAAATATTTTTATACAAAAAGCTCTAAGTTATGTTACCTTGTCACTACCATAAAATATAACCCACATGTTATTATGAAACACCAAAGTTTGCTTGATAAATTCAGTAGAAAATAGTGCGATCGTTTTATATTTTTAAAATATACATCATCTTAAAAGCAAAATTTTAAATTGGACAATTAAAAAATTAGAAATTAATTCATTTAACAAAATTAAAATATTTAAAACTTTATAATAGTCTACAGTAATATTTTATTAATTATGGGGGTTCTTTAAACACTATTAATTTTAGTAAATGTATATGTATCTTTTTATGGTAGACAAGTTATTCCATACAATCTAATAGTACAGAACCAAGATGTGAAAAGGCTACTGTTTATTGGTTATCTCTTAATGCTTTTATAGATGACTAGGCTTGCTTTCTTCTTCTCATTACTGCAACATCTAAATTAGTAAAAGTTAAATCGTTACTCAATATCACGTAAACTAAAAAAAATGAGTAGAAAGTTCTTTCACCCTTTTAGTAGTAAATATGAAAACAACAAGTCAATGACAAGTATTATTGACCTTCATGATAGTTCAGAATTAGAAAATGAAAAAGACTATGAGGAAAAGAAGATGAGCAACGGAAATAACAATTCAGGTTAATGTATTTAGTGGTGGCTGATAATAGTTTTTATAATAATTTAAGTCTTGTCTTTTTGAATGGATTATAATAGATATCACAATTTCTATTAATGGTTATGAAAAAACTTTTGAAGCTTACAAAATTTTATTTTTATTAATTGAAGCACTTTTCACGTATGGGATGCCAGCACACCTTCTAAAACAATATCTTAAAAGCATTAGTGATGTACTTGGTTAACATTAAGTTTATAATAAGTTCAAGTTATTTGGTTAGTTATATCTACATTAAGGTGTTCAAGAAGCCAAACTTATAATTTATCCTAACGGATTCTGGATAAGGTTTGAATATGGTGGCTATCCTAATAGTGATTTCGTTTGTATCCAGAAAAGCGGTAATATGGAGAAACTATCAAGGGTGATGACCTTAGGCAAGAAAAAATTAATACATACTGTTATAAGAAGAAAATTGATAAAACCTCCTTTCTTAATTTATTTCTACATGTATAGTAAAAAATGTTATCAAGCAACATGAAAATAAAAGTTATGAAAACATATATACTAAAATTCAGAATATATACCAAAAAGAGGACTATTATCCTTGGTATTACGTTGAAAAAAGAACTTAAATTTTTAGTAACCCTTTTAATATACAGGTACTATCAGGTTATTGCTAGTGTTATACTCAACGCGGGGTTCACCGGATTTTTTAATAAGGGAAATACGAATGCTATTTTGATAGCTATGGCAATAGGCCTTGCTGTAGGTAAACACAGTGCAGTAAAGTGTATTGAAAGAAAATAAGTACTTAAAGAAATTTTACAATGTTTACATATATTAGGTCTTTTACAACTTATAAACTTTAGAGAAGATACTTATCAAATACTTTGGTCAAACTTCTCCGTCTTATTAATTACTTTCTTTATTGGTTGGTTTGTAGGGTATACCTTTCTTAAATAATTATGTTATTTAACTAAGATTCTTATTTTTTTGCCATAAGCATTTTTATGATTTATGGCATGATTGATAGCAACTGTGCCACTGCTGCATCTTTCGGCTCTGCTTCCAATTGTAAAAAGTTAAATTTTTAAAATTAAAAGCACTTTAAAAACAACGAGCAGACTTTCCCGGTACCATGCTAGTGTTTTCAGTTATGGAAATGTTTGATGGATTATTAATTGTGGGTATATAACAGTTGTTATCTTGTAAATTTTTTTTTCGTTGTGTTCATATAAATATTTAACTCGTCATTAATCGTTTACTCGCTTAAAGGGGCTGTTCGATATGTTTATGCTATATTTATCGGGAGCGTTATTGCAATCGGTTTGACGACAGGTAACACACATCGCAATGCAAATAGCTCCTCTACATACTTTTAGGGTTTAGGTCGGAACTCATGGTTTTATCTGGCCCCTGAAAAATTCAAACTGCTAGAAAACGTTACTGGCCCTTGCGAGTCGATTAAAGGACTCCATCCGGACTTAACGGCTTTTATTTTTTACTTAGTAACGTATTTGGGTATGTAGCAAAACTACAACTATGAGAGGTTACGGCTAATAATTATTCTTTATATATATATAAAAGGTTCCTTAATAGCCTTTCAAATACCCATACGTTTGGCCCTCCCTTTCTTTATGTGCCAGTTTCTAGCATTCTTAGTACAATACAACTTAAGTGCTAAAACAAATATAGGATCGTCGTTAAGCGCTTTCCTTACGGTTACACATTGCTATTATATTTAACAATAACAGCCACAATTATTCAAAATCAATGCTTCAAAATGTAGACTTTTGCAATTTGTTTTTTATCAACACTCGTTTCACATCCAAAAGTCAAAAAACTTTTTCATCACATGACGCCTTTAGTTGGTATTATCCCTTCAATATCTTTACTGGTGCCTGGTTCGGCTGTGGTTAGACAAGAATTAGGAAGAGTTTCAGGAATCAATAATTTAACAACGGAGTCCTCTACATACACCGTGATTTCCCTTTCAATAGCGATCGCCTTATTCATAGGTTAAATTTTGTCCATTATCATGCTTAAAGGCATAATTAATTTCCTCCCTCCCCCATTACATAAAGGAAACGTTGTCCCAAAAATAATATTCCCCTTCTTGCGAGACGTTTTTTATATCCCAAGCTACGAAGGCCCTGTAAACTTGGTAACAGGTAGAATCTTAGTAATAAAAAATTAAAATTTTTTTTAAAAAAAATTGGTAAGAGGGCGACTTAGCCGATTTCTTGGCAAGCAACAAAGTAAGAGACCTCCTACCACCAAGTGGCCTTTTTTTAAAAGACAATAACTTAAGTCTCATTCTACTTTTTTACTTTATCAGGATGTTCAGAATGCGTAGTAATCACCATAAAAAAAGGTAAACACTTGCTAAGCCTGAATTGGAGTGGAAAACCTGATCCGTACGTAAAAATTAAACATGAAGGGAAAACCGTAGCGAGAACAAGTACACTAATTGAGACGATGGTAGCTTCAATGACTCTTACAAATTTCATAATCAAACGATTTAAACTATCGCAGAACCCATTTTGGGATCAACTCTTTGTGATCCCCATGCACAACAGTGACTCTATTATGAATATTCTCGTTCGGAATTTTAAAAAAGAGGCTGTGCACAAACATCTGGGTAACAATTTAAATTTTTTTAATCTAAATTTACATAATAAGTTTATTTTTCTTTTACACAAGGTTCTATTAAACTCAAATTTGTGACTGTTAAAAAATCTAGTTCCACAGGGAAAAAATCAGGAAGACACTTGTATGTTGGCGAACAGCTCATAGCATCTTACAGCGATCTAAAAGATGATGCACCTGACAAAGACACGAGCGTCTGCTTCGACGGCTGGCTAGATTTAGACGAGGGGACGGGTAAACTTTGCCCGTACACCATAAAAATCGCAACGCAAAGTTTTTTGTTGATATTAAACGCACGGCCTGCACTATAAAAAAAATTTAAAAATTCAAGATGACTTAACAGCATAGCTTAAAGGGTTCTTAGGGCGTAAAAGATTTAAATTTTTAATTATACAATATAATTTTTTTTTTTAGCCCGAACTCAAATATAATTAATAACATTAATAAATCTCTAAACAAAATCTACTAAGCAATACTTAATCAACGTAATGAGCCTCGCAAGTAAAACTTTAAAACTAATTAAATCTCTAATTGTTAACTATAGGAAAAATCCTTGTCAGCGTGATATGGAAAAAAATCAGCGAGCCGGAAAGGTCGGAGACTGAAATGGCAACGGGTCACATAAAGCGCAAAGGCAGTACAAAGGAAAACAATCCAAATGCAAAATACAGCAGAAAATCAATTTCATATATAAATAATATAAGAATGTAAGAAAAAATGAAATTCAAAATAAATTTAAAAATAAAAATAAAATGTTTCTAATTTGTATAACATAAATTAAGGTAACATATAATTATAATTAAAATTTCTATCTAAGAATACAATTAAAAAAATTATCTGTAAAAATGATTAATTCCAATTAATAACTTGATTACAATTAGAAAATTTTTAATTTATTATCGTAATTAAAAAATTTCTAGTTGATAAATTTAAAATAAATTTAATTAATTTTCTATTCATCCGAAAACAAACGGCAGAGGGAGGCCCTATACGAGGGCAAGCGCTGCGCCTGAGCAAGATCTGGTTATAATGCAAAAGCTTCAAAGCAAATTAATAAAAAAATTAAAAAATGATGGAAACCAAATCGCATATTATCGAATGCGACAAACACGTTGGCTGGAAAATCCCTGAGATCTATTAAATTTTTGATTCTGCCGAATTCAGTGAAGCGCAAGAAAAAGAGAACTAAGCAGAATCCCGCTTACCGTTGGCTAAAATGGCTGAGCATAACTACTTTAGCGTGCATATCTTGTCCAACCTTTACTGCCTCCAAAGTAGTGCTACAGAAAAATTGGAAAAAAAAATTAAAAATAATTCTGAAACAAAATGAAAATGTCAAGTACCTGTGCTTTTTCTCCTTGGCATCTTCCACAAGCCTGATGGTAAGAGGAATTAATATATATAAAAAATTAAGTATGAAAAAAATACTCAGGCAAAAAAGTTGCTTCGTGGATCAAGAGATCAGCATTTTTTCCATTCACAACTAAATTTATATAATTAAAAAAAGGAATAAAAGAGAATAAAAAAAATTAAAAAATTTAAAGGCACCCAAGGAGTGGCAGGGGCGCGTGTCTCCGGAATAAACTATTTTCCATCCGCTTTTGTGCGACACTACACATCCTTTATAGAAAAAAAACTGCAGTAGCAAATGGCTTAAATTAAGATGACGAGTAAAAAAGTTTCATTATGAAAAGTTAAGATAAGCAAAAAAATTATGTTCATTAAAAATTAATTATTTATAAAAAGGTTTTGTACAAGTAAAAATTGAATGTAAAATTGAAAGCAAACACTTACCAGTTGCTTTAGAAGAATGCACAACAGGAACACAAAGAAAATTCAGATGGGGCAAGCCCTTCAAAAAATTAAAAATTCAAAATTACCGAAATGCTCAAAAAATTAATAAAAATTTTAACGAGAGGAGTGAGCTCCACTACTTCGCAAGATTCAAAATTGGGACTAAACACGAAATCAAAATCGTAAAAATGCTTCATCTCGTCTAAATAAACGTGCAGTGCTTTCGGGCCGACCACTTGCACGGCAGGCGAAAGACAACTGCGGCGCGGCCGCATTAAATTTAATTATTGAAAAAATCGTATCGCAGCAACCCGCAATCGGACTGGCTGACGTGAGCCTTTTTTTTTTCGATCAAAATTCTTAACAGACCCAGGTGATGGTCAGCGTGCATGTGCGAAACATAACAACATTGCACAGATCGCAGCATCTGCGGTAGCCTCGCGGAGCCATAGTGGCGTAGCATTTGCCCGTACGAGCCCTCTCCGCAGTCGAGAATCAAAAGATCACCCTGAAATTAAATTATGAATAGCGTTAACAGAGATTGTAGAGCAGAATGGACCATAATTTCAAGCACATAGCAGCTGACATTTCTTAATTTTCCTGGCAAAGAAGAGCCTGTGCCTACGCAAAAGAAAAAGGAAATTAAAAAATAAATTGTTGACTGTGACCAGCAAAAACGATGCTAAGTAAGACCTAATGCTACAGCTACCACAGAATCTTTAGGCGAAGAGTCCATAGACGACACTGAAGAATCAGCTGAAAAATTATTAGTAATTATAAATTAATTCGAATTTTCTTTCGTACTCAAGCCCAGTGCATCACGTGCGGAATCTTTTTCCTTTTGAACATCGACGGGTTTAGGGATGGCGCTTTTTTGAAGGCCTGTGCGATTATTTTAAACATTCAAGCAAAAAAACGGCTCAGTAAGGGCCCTAATGAACCTTTTCGGCGCACAGGAACTAAAGTAAAGGAAAGCAAAGGCTCGCCGATGCAACAATCCCAATTTCCATACTGCAGTAAAAGAAAAATATTAACTATAAAAGATATCAAGAAGAAATAATCGGCGCATTATACAAGTTTCTTTACTGCATCAAGAGAATTTTCAACAGAGACAATCCCGTCTCGTAGGGGAATTTTATACACCTATAACGCCCGACGCATGCATTTTTATTAACAATGAAAAAAAAATAAAAAAAAGAACCAACGCTCTCGTCCAGAACAGAAAGTTTGCACTGAATGCGCAGTAATTTGTTAAAAATAATCCGATCATCACAGAAAGTTTCGTTAATAAATATGTGCTGGCCTCTACCGGGCGTGTCTGTCAGCCGCTGCATGATCTCAACGTAACGGGAGTCTAACTAGCGCAGTTTTACTCGGATGTTGCCAGATTGATTATATATTTATAGCAAAGATACAATAATTCCCCTCGGGCTTAAATGAATAATACACTCAACCGGGCCTCCCGTCTCAAGGCTGCTAAAAATAAAATAAGATAAAAAAACGAGGCGAAAGAGGTGTAAATACCCTTCAAAATAATTTCTATCAACAAACGTGTTTAAATGCAGAAAGTTTTTTTTCTTTACTAACTCCTCGAGATGCGCTTCTATACAATAATATAAACGCTTCGCATACATATATATATAATATTAACAAAAATACTTGTGGGGCAATCAATAACAAGAAAAACGTGGCCTGGATGCCCGGGAGACACGCACTGATCAGGAGTTACGACTATCATAATACAAACTGAGAAAACTTTAAATGAAAAAAAAATAATAATACCAGTGCCATTTGCTAGTGTGATGGAATCACCGTTAGCAAGACGCCCCCTACAAACTGAAAGAATCAAATTTTCATAAAATTCATATAAAAATATATTTTTAAGGTAATAAACCGCCGCGAGGGATAGAGAGTGCATCTGCCTTGCTGTTGTCTAGATTTCCGCGATGGGATTTGGTCTTTACAATGTAGCAGAGCGAAGGAAGCGAGCCGTTAAAAGGGACAACTGTGCTCGGTGAGAAGATCTTAGAAACTCGCTTTTCAAAACTATGACACTGCCTTCGCGCTGCATTGGGTAGCACAGCGGCCTCTTGCAGTGACGATCGAGTTGGGTCAAGGAGATGAGATAAATGCATTCTCCTCTCTTCTAGCGGCGTAGTATATACAATATTTTCATTAAGAGTATTGGAAAGAGGCGCGAGGATAAGAGGGACAACTGTAATGTTTTCATCTTTGTAGAATCCCAATTGCTCATGGGGCGTAACTAAATCGTGAGCGCTGTCTAAAGAAAGTTGTTTAGGAGGCGAGAGTGATTCTCCAAACTCCGTAACATTTAGATGAACGACTTCTCGTTCCATATAGTATCTAGACGAGTAAAACCACCTACTTAAACCGGGTGGGCCAAGTACATCAAAATTTTTTTCTAGTTGATAAAAAACTTTAAGTAATGAAAAATATATATAGAGGAAAAGTTACCAGTGGTAAGCTGTGCGCAAGTCTGGCTAAAAGTTAAAAAAAGGCCTAGTAATAACAAAAATAAAGCCTACCGGCTTGAACATTACTGTCGTACAAGTCAAAAAGGTACCAGGAATTCCCCCCACGGAATCCCAGTTGAGCGAATTAAGAAATATTGCTTTAATATTCATAAATTTTTTCTACTCACGATAATAAAAATGAGAACTACTTGTTAAAGAAAATGAGTTTAATATAAAAAAATAACAGGTAAGAAAAGTAGTACATCACTTTCAGATAAAAATCTTTGCATTCCTTCCCCACAGTTAAATAAATATGAAGCAGAGGTCGAAACCAATACGAAAGAAGGAGTAATTTCGCCTAAAGGTTTATGAAAAACACGTAAAAGCTTAAGTGTTAAAAATTAACCTCCTGTACCCAAAACTTCGATCTTAAAACTATCTATGTTATAGCTAACCATTGTTGCTCTCCATCTGTATAAAAAAAAACCAGAGAGAAAGCGAAAAGTGCTGGCAGAGAAAGTGCCGGCAAACTTAAGCATACGCTAATAACGCTATGGCTCCTACTCTAAGCGGGGGACCCTACATTTGGACTTTTAGTCACGTGAAACAATTGGTTCCCGGAATCGCCTTTAGTTTTGTAGAGGGAATGTTTAGTTATATATACTGAGCACTTTAGTATTAATGTAAATACGTATTTTTATAAGAAAGTCATTAATTTATAATACAATGCGGCATGAGATGTGTTCCGTTGCTACGTATAAAGTGAATATTTCGATAATTTTTATATTTATTGTTCTTAAACCTTAAACAGTTCAATAATTTCATATTTTAGTGGCTATTAAAACTAACTTTATTTCATAAAGTTATTTGAGAAGCTTTATTTAAGTTCTCATCAATAATACTTGTTGTTACGTATAAGAAAGTGATGAGGTTCTTGGCCTTAGCAGTGTAGTCATCAATGTAGATAACGGAGCGCATAGTGTCTATATTTTTGTTATTAAATATGTTTGAGTTGAGTAGAACAGCCTTACTTAAGCTATAAGGTTATCAAACTATTATATTATTAACTACCGGCGCTTAGCCCGGTATTCAAAGCTGTCTGTAGCTCCTTATAATTGCTACCGGCACCACTTTAAAGTAACTCCAGGAAAATTAGTGATAAGTTTGAACCCTTTTTAGCTCCTATTTTGGTTAGAAGTTGACATCCAACAAAAGCGTCAACAATAATATTTTTAATAATTTTTAAATTTATTTAATTTTTGGTTTATTCTATTCTATAGTTTATGACCTTATCTGCTAAGTACCGAGAACGCGAACATATTAGTAAAAAATGTGTCTACACTAAAAGTATTATTTGTTCATAATGATCCTTAATCCTACACTAAAACTAAGCTGGTCTTAACCTTAATATTGCTTTCTCAAATTAAACTTAAACTGCTTAGCCAATTATCCACCCCAAAATGGGGTTTAAGGCTGACCTAGACTCGCAGAAAGAGTTCCGCCTTTCTCCTTAATTGTTTCTAGTCTGACTTCGCGTAGTCTTTAACCTTTAAAGTTAAAACTCTGGAGCTTAAAATGAATTGGTATTTTTCTGCGAAATTACTAAATTGAACCTAGACGACAAGTGGTAAACATAGTAAGCAGTAACTGTAAAGGTTTAAGGTTATATCATAGCGCTTATAGTTAAATGTAAAACCCAAGCTGAAGGATACTCTCTATAGAGTAGTTTCATACCTGCACCTGGAAAGTTAGCCTGGACTGAGAAGCCTTGATTTACCAGAAAACTAGATTTTGACATCACTGCCTTTTTATATGTGTAACCATGTAGACTGAGGCATTTCACTACCTTACTTTAAATAATGGTTACCATTGATTAAAATTTGTAGTATATACTTCAACTTGTCGAACTATAACCATGTTAACAATAATGCTTTTTAATTTTATAGCTCAAACAACCTTATATTGTATAACCCAACTTTAATGCAGTACTGTATTAACCAAACTAAGAAGACTACATAATAATATTTAATAAAAACAAGACTTTATGAGGTAGTTAACTATTAGTAACGCTATAGCTCTTGAGTCACCCTTAAAAAGTAGTAAAGTGGAACTTTAGTGCTGGCCTACTGTTGCTCGCAGTTTCGGCCTTAATAATAGACCCCCAAGGAATCCTCAAAACTTTATACAACTTTAAAACCGACATGAAATATTCTTTTTTAAAGCTCAAAATAACTTTTTACAGTTTTAGTTTGAAAACGTTTTTTTAGGTAGGCCTAAAGGAAAAAGAAACGACGTTGAAATATATTCTGCCTTTTTTTTTTGAAGATACATCAATACCTTACACAAATTCTATTTATTAGAGACGCCGTAAAAAAGGATGCAAGAGGCGCTTGGTGGTATTTTAGAATATAAAAACTGAGCCCACAATTACATCACCCTACCATGCTCCGAACCAGCAAGGAAACAACCCTATTAACAGAAGAAATTGGTTCGGAACATAACAGCGTCGAATTTGAAACTGAAACAAATTATTTAAGGAAGCCTCAGCTTTGTACTGTTATGGCACCCTCTTAAGAGCCATCGAGAAAAATAATCTATAGAATAAGGAAGAAGCGGTTGATAAAACGCGGCAAATCCTAACAACAATCACAAAGTGGACACTACTGAACGATGAAGGAAAACAGAATAAAGGGAAATTTTCTGTTGTTAGAAACAGGTCGAAAATTGGTCTTCAGTACTTGTAAAAAAAAAACTTTGATTTATTAAATAAGGTTTTCACTGGACTACGGATGGAACATTCAAGACTTTGCGTACTCAAAACTTTTAAAGGATCAAAATGAAGTAGAACAACCTTAAATCCTTCTATAGCTGTCGTTAAATTAAAAGTTGCGTTGATAAATGCAGTTAAAAGAGTTTTTATCGAAAACAGGCTTTCGGTTGTGCATTTCGTTTAGTTCCAACTGCATCCGACGCAAAACTATAGAGGATTAAAACTTTATAGAATCCGGTGCAAAATGCTTTTTGCTTTCTCCTACTTCCCGAAGAGAAATGTACAGTTCTCTCTAGAAATCGTTGCTGAACAAAGGGCACCACCTCGTAGAGCACTAGGAAAGGAAGTATGTTGGCCGAGGGACATAGGTACCTTTTACAATCTCTATCTATTAAATCTACCAAAAACCATAATCCTTCACGCCTATTTTATACTGTCATCATCTACCACATATCTATTAATTTCTAAATCAGCAGAAAAGAGAACGGAGTTTATGTTAAATATATATAACCTGCTAATAATGGTGGCGTAATGCGCTTAGAAACCAGAAATTCCTAGTTGCGTACACGTGAGTCTTGCTTAGTAATATAAGGACTCTTTTCGGTCCTTTCGCTAGAATGAAAACCAAGATCATTGGAGATTACCTGCTTTTTGGTCGAAAAATGTAAACAAATTAACGTCCTCTGTTTCCAACGGTTAATAAAGAAGAATACTTAAAGGCTGTTGCACTCAGTTCATTACCTTAAGCGTTGTGTTTTTTTGTTTTAATTAGTAGAATTTTCTGTTTGGTAGTGTTAAATAAGGATCCTAATAAAGAACAAGTTACACAATAGTGTACTTGTAGTATATATCTGTGTTCAATTATTACGTCGCAGGCTGCTCTGTTGCCGCGCTGATATTGTGTAAAATTCTTGAGTCTTGTGATATCATGTCGTGCGCTACATTTTTTTTTCCATCGCGATTCCTTAACGGATCCCATTAACCTAGCTTAATCAGAACCTGTAATCACGAACCATGAATGGCTTTGTAAGCTTTTTAGACTTAATATACTAATAGTCAACAACACTAAGTTATCAGATATTCAATAATTTTTAATTATTATGGTATTTGTACATAACTAAAAAAGTTACAAAAGCTCTAAAACTAGAAATTAAGCACAAATGAAGCAGCGTTGGCATTCCCTTGAAAATGCCCTTAAAGAAAGGTTGCGCAATCCCTTGGTGGCTACCACACGGCGTTTTCTTGGACTTTGTTCTGGGTGTATAACGTTATTAACGTATTCAGTTTGTTCATTAGGGGGAAAAAAAGTCTCTTGCCCCTTTAAATAATTAATGAGACCTGAAAGTGAAAATCCTAAATCTTATAACGATTTAATTTCGTTAGAACCAAACCAAAGCATCTCTTTATTATCTCAAAAAGGCTCCTACCTTACATATGTTTTATTTATAGTCGCCTTAAGGTTTCATTTATTAACATTATAAAAAACGTTCAAATATTATATAAACTCTCACTTTTTCTAAGCAATTATTTTATATTAGAATTATTGTGGGAGTCTTCGAGGATGACCCAGGAAACGCTTGGACCATAACCAATTCCGTTCACAATCTGGTTAAATGTTTGATTTGCCTTTTTTTCATCTCTATTTATTATATTAGACTTTATTGTTTAAAAATTCAATAATTTTTTTAACAGGTGACTTATATTGTCTTTCACTGGATCAAAGGCGTACCCAATGACAATCAGCAGAGTAGTCTGGCGCTACTAACTTTATGGGAGCAACTGGATAACGGAAAGCAAAACACTATAACTAGGAAATTTTACACTCTCGTGCCGATTTTCTTGTAATTTTTTTAATAATCGTTTAAATTTTTTATTATATGAACTATAAAACAATTAAACTTTAAGCCTAATTTAACCTTTAAACCTTACTCAGTCGAATTTTCTATATAATTTATATTGGCTTTAAGTTATATAGCATTTTTATGTAAGCAAAATTTTCACTAAACTATTTATACAACTAATAGAATACTTATAGCTAACCACTACTGCGTTGGAAAACAGTTCTGGTTCAATTTTGCTCAGTTTTGTATTATTTTGGTAGCTAAATTTCCGTTGATGCATAAAAAGAGAATATTTGGGATTGGTAAATATTAAAATGGTATTTTTTTTAATTTTTTTTTTGTAATATAAATACTTTAAAAGAAGAGTTACTAAAAATACATTTAATTTTTTTTTTTTACTTTAAAAAGTTAGGCTTACCAAGGCTTGGTCTTACATAATAGCTCCACCCCTTGCAGCAGCTATTATTCTCATTAAGCTTTTATAAATAATAAAGGCGTAGATTAGTATACTTCACAAACGCTTGGACGGAGATTCGCTTTTACTCTGAGCTTGTGGTTAATCTTTATATTGCTCCGGTTAGGGAAACTATTAAAGAGCAGGGAAAATTAAGGCCTTACAGAAGAAAACGAAGTAATTATTTATGGAGTTGCCGAGGAAAAATTAAAAGTTACCTTTAACCAGCTTTTATTTACACCGCCACCTTTAAAATTTTACCGCCAATTTGAAAATGCAGGAAATTAAATATAAATATTATTGACCTTTTTCAGCAACGTGCGCCTTTCAAAAGGTGATATATAGTAGGCATGCTTATCATACTCCTTTAAGTTAATTATGGATTACACGTAACAGTAAGAAAGATTTTCCTTAATGTGTAAAAGTTAACCCATTGGCAGATTCTTAGCAACAAAGAGCTAATTAAACATTGATAACATTTTTATTTACCAAAAATATATAAAAAAACGTTCAGAAACCCGGGCCGTACTCATCTATTATCGAGTCGATTTGCACTTTCAGAAGTTCAGGAGCTCTGTAAGTCAAGAAAGACTTTGTTGTTATGTCTTTTGCAAAATTCGTAAAAAAATTATTCTACAATATATAAACAATAAAAATGGGAGAGGAGGTGCATTAAAGTTGCCTGTAGACCGTTGCTTTGCATCTATTTAGTTAATTTTAACTCTTATTTTTAAAACTGAATTAAAGTCTATCGCAACAGGTTCGTTGTGTTCGGTCAACGTTATGTTTTCAGTGTTTACATCGGGTATATAATAGGCGTAACTTCCCTTCCATTATGTTGGTAAAGTGCGGTTCTTTGTAATTTTCTAGCCACGAAGAGATCTATAAAGCAATAAGTTATACCTTAAAGCGCTTAAAATCCCTTTAAAGTTAGTCAAAAAATCTTTTATAGAAAAATGTTTGCTAGATGCTTTAGAGAACCTCTCTACGATGGCCAAAAAAAAATTATATGTTTAGCCTATTTTTTTGCATTTTATTAAAATAGAAGTGCTATTCTATATAAAGGAAAGGCTACATAAACAACTTCACAAGCTTTTGTTTTAACAGAAAAGTGCAGCTGCCGACTAGTTTTTTTTAATTCTTTGTAAGTAATTTTACCGCATGCTTTTACCTCCGTTAAAGTCTTAAAATAGTACTTTGGCAAAGACTGAAAACTTTACAAGAGAAACATTACTTTTTCTTAAACTTTAGTTTAATATTACTTACAGCCTCCCAGCAAAGAACTTTTTCACTGCCTGCCGACCCTCAGCTAATCCGAATGTTTTGTAAATTTATTAGTTACACGTAAATATTTGGAGAATTATTTATCAAAACCGAATAATAGTAAACTTAAAGTTAACTGTTAGTATAGAACTTAGAAAACTTATCCTCTTTATATATTTTTTAATTGTAACGTTCGTTCTTTCAATAACAAAGCAAACTAAGTAAAAGAGTCAATTTTAAGAAAACCAGTGGTATGAAGAAAAATATCAGGAAACATATCGTATTTTGAGGAAAAGGAGTTAAATTTATATATATTGAGTTAAATCTAAATAGGATAACTAAAAATTTTTCTTAGAAGGAGAATAAGTCAATTATAAAACAGTCTACACTTTACTTTATTAGGTAATACCTCTCGTCTGTACAATCACTGAAAATTTTGTACGGAAACAAAGAAAAACATCTTAAAAAAACCCTATAAAGTAACAGCATATTCGAATATTGTTTAATAAATAAATGGCTAACTATGCGTACAAAGTAATTGTAGTCTTGCTTGGCTTATTATAAGCAAACTCAAATAAAAAGATGCGGCCAGCTAAGGCCTGTGAAGGAATTGAGGTTGGTGTTTACTTGGATCTTTTCTAAAGAGAGAGCAAATTCTGACTAGCTACCGGTTTGGAGTGTAATAAAAACTATTTATTAACCTATGCAAGTGCCTACATAGATTTAACTAATCTTTAATAAACTTAGTTTGTAATCTGATTTAGGGTAACAACATTGTTTTCTAGTTTAGGGTCGTATTTTGTGCATATTGAACACTTTTAAATTATAGGGGCTCTTTCTAAGTAATATCGTTTCTATCTCCAAGGTGAAAGCAACACATACTTGTAAAGTGTAGAAACCCTACTTCTGAGTTCATCAGGAATGATTTTTTACGATAAAAAAAGGAAAAATCGCACATGCCACTTCTATTAACACCATCAGAACAAATAACCACAAAGCCTTCTTATATCTTTGGAATAGGATAACGTTGGCATTAAAAACCTTTTCAATGAGAAAGAGCAGAAGATAAATGGAATAGGTCTACATATCTTAAATAGCTGGAAATGTTTGATTATACAATTAACAAGAGTATTATCCATCTTGATTTAATAAACTTTAGTTGAATGTTAGGGTATATGTTAATTTTCTATATAGAAGTTAATTTTCACTCTTTAATACATTTAGCTTATCTCACATATTAGTAAGTATTTTTATGTCGAAATTTTTATGTAGCTGGATACGGAGTTTTAACGGAAGACTATCTCTTTATCTTTGGTTAACTCAAGAGTAGCGCCTCAGTCGTTATTGTTTAGAAAATAGATAAGCACTTAATTTAAGGGTCTCGCCAGTTCATCCATATTGTAAACTCTAGAAGTTAAGCCGAAAGGCAAAAAAGTTTAAGTTAAACCAATATTGGAAATTCCCCAATTAAAGAGAGGAATAGCTAGTTATTAAGAATGTACCTACGAAGCCTGCACTGCCATAGCAATAAAAATATAATGGTTATAGAGCTCTGGCTGTTAAAAATAGAATACTTTAATTAACTATAGTTTTTTCTATTGACCAACATGTAAAACTTATTCCTACTTTAGATGAAGGAATCTGTAAGTTAATGATAAGCTGGCTCCCTTCTCCGCTTATAGAAAGAGTTATAGATGGTATCCAAAAAAGGTATGTTCTGGTAGTAAGCATAAATAAGCTTCACCACATTACTTTCTTTATCTCTTCAAATACTTTAATCTTAAATTTGTAAAGGGTAAAGTTTTTAAAAAACTTAAAGTGACAAAGCTGTTCTTTACATGTAAGATATCTATGGCTACGGCAGGATTGTATACTTTAGTTTAATAATTATTCTAGCGAATGTTTTTCTTATATCGACATTTTAAATCAAAAGAAAGCTTCAGAGAAAAAAAACTTGAACTTGTAAAAATGTTTTATGTAGGCTGCCTTCAGTTTTAACTAATCTTTCTCTTTAGTACACGATATTCAACAAGTTTTTAAAAATAAAAATATGAATAAAAAAAAATCACTTGTTTTTGAAGTATCATGGGAAGTAGCTAATAAAAGTTATTTTTTTAACCCATTGTTTGAAAAAAATTATTAAATCATTTATAAAAGTTGGTGGAATTTATACAGTACTTCGTTCAAAAGCGGCTTCTAGCGTAAAGTTTATAGGAGCTGAAAACTACTACTGCCTAGGCATTTGGAATAAAAACTTTGCCTCCCAGGAAGTAGAATTTATAAAACCGGTTGAGCCTGCCATAGAAAAAGGTTTTGACGGCAAAGCGATGTATTATTATAGTAATTCAATCTTTCATAAACTAAGTTCTCGACAAAATGAAACAGCATGGAGCGATATCTGTGTATGGAAACTGGCTAGTGGAGGGTAAAATAAGAAAAAATTTAATTATGAAAGTAATTAAGTTTATATTAAAAAAACAGGAAATCCAAATATCATATTATTTGATTTACTCTCTCAGGAACACAAGCTGAATGAGTGGAAATACGATCTTTATGAGAAAACTCACATAAGTTTACCTTTTAATGTTATTTCCAATATGTTTCGTATATTAAGTATTACAAATTAATATTTATTTCATTAATATTATTTGGAGCTTACAATTTTAGGATTTAGAAGTAAATAACCCAGTTCTCTTCGGATACGTAGTAGCTTGGTTCTTTGAATTGGTAGGCCTTTATTTATGTATTGTACTGAGCGGAATCCTCCCGAAGATTTTATAATATCCCATCTTGCTTATCTTCTAAAAGTTATCTCTATAGCTAGTAAAGGAACTGTCTACTGCTTTTATCGTTGCGCACTTTCACGAATGGCTTACCGGAATAGGATTAATTCTTTTGCGAACAAGGTACCTTAAATGCAGAAGTTTAGTTGATTTATAAAAATAAACATCAGCTAACTAAGAGCGTAAAGACAGATCAATATCGCTACTGTATTTACCACCCACGCAACGGTCTTGGGAAGGCGAATTTGCGCAAAGGGGGGGGATTTTTATAATAATTTAAAATGTATTAACAGTGACAAAGAGTCAGGTACAAAAAAGTAAAAAAGTAAAATACTGTTCATGCTCATAATTAAATCTTAGGAGATTTAAACATATTTCATCTTTTCTGTATTGAACGTGCTGCTGTTCACTCAGCGCATGTTTTTACTACAGTAAGCCACGTTACCGGTATCTTCGTGGTATCTTTAATAAAATATGAGCTAAGAAGTCGTCCAATAGGACTGGAGACTCAATATTTATTAGGGAGAATTCCAGAGGTTATTTTGCCCAATGGTTTGAACTTATCGAAGTTTTGGTTGGTTTCAGTAAATAGTTTCGTATAAAAAAATTAGCAAATTAATAAAATTTGACTATCGTTAAGCGCTTTGCACGAATTTCAAAATCTTCATTCTCAGTACAAGGCCGTGTTAAATAAATTTACACAGGGTCATTTCTACGGGTAACAATTACTAATATTATTCAATTTAAGAAACTCACTGCTTGTGTAAAAGTCACTTGAATTTTGATTTGAATGAAACGCTGTACTTTTTTATAGCCGGGCGGAATGAATACTCCAATAAGGCTTGTTATAGGACATGTGAGTTTTTAAACTAACCATAAAAAATAGGGGGTCGATCTTTATCTTGAAGCGCTTGCACGCTTGAATTACCGACTGAAGAAAGAGGAAAGTGAGAAAACTGTTATAGCCTTTATCATAATGCCAGGTACTTCATTATAACAGCTCTTAAAAATTTAATTCTTTTTCTCATAATGTATAGGAACTACAGAAAACTTCAACGTGGAGGCGCTTCACGGGCAAGCAATTATTAAACAAATCACGTAATTTACTAACCATACTGGTAACAATTCTCAAAGGCAAATAAAAATTGTTATTTACATAATAGAGACACCGTCGCAGAGGTAAAAGAGAGTATTGGGAAGAAAATTTATAATGACGTCTGCTGGTAAAAATCCAGCAATAAAGTATCTCACGGCCATAAACCCAAGTACTTTAGCGGACTTGTGCCCAAAAGCGAAGAGTTGCTTTCCGGCGAAGACATCCGCAGGTTGAAGCAAATGCTATATCGCTCACAGCGCACCAATCTGCCGCCCGTCTGCACCCACAATCTGAGTAATTCAGAAGAGGATAAGATAATCCTGAGCATCCGGGAAAAACAGGTACATCGCGTATCACGTGGTATCGACAAGAGGCCGTCACCCTCGCTACAGCTGTTCAATAACGAGTGCGACAGAGTCAAAGTAGTCTACCATCCGGAGTTTCTGTGCTCTGCGTCCCCGCTGTTACCACTGGAATACGAACACTTTGTTCGGGGCTGCCACTTGGGCGTCTTTCCCTCGTACTATGAGCCGTGGGGGTACACGCCAGGTATACTGAATCCTGACAACCTCAACAGCAGGAAATTTTAAAACAGCGTGACCTTTTTTTTTTAACCCAGCCGAGTGCACAGTGCTCGGAGTCCCTTCAGTTACTTCCAACCTGTCTGGCTTTGGTTGCTTTATTGAGGAAATCGTCAAAAGCAAAAATGTGGATCCAGCAGATTTCGGTATATATATCGTGGACAGAAGATTTAAGGCCCTTGATGAAAGCCTCGAGCAGCTCGTTGGTGCTGCTCTTGTAGTTCATATTCAACTTTTTACTCAAAACTTAGTATTTTTTTAGATTACATGCACCGCTTTACTAAGCTCAATCGAAGAGAAAGAATAAACTTAAGATATAGAAACGAGGTTGAGTCATACAAAATGACAGGTTTTACAAAGATTTACTTCTATTAAATAGAGATTGTCGCAGCTGCTTAGCTGGACAAAACTTTGTAAGTACTATAAAAAGGCACGAGATTTAGCTCTTCGAAGAACATTCAGCGATTACCAACCTGATAAGGAGCAAAAAGAGGACTCAAAAATAACAAATCTCAATGATGCACTGAGCCCGAAACACACACCCTTGTACAACTCAATCGAACGCAGGGCACCGAAAAGTTGTTCGTCTAAAATAAAGGCGGACCATTAAATACTATAACAATGGTCTTAAACAAAATCCTATTTTAAAATTACCTTCAATAAAAAGTAGCTCAAAAGGATTGTGAAATTAAATCCTTAATCTGCCTTCTAGACTCTTCTAAGTTGGCACAATTTTTATTTACAACTTTTTTATCTTAAAAAATTAATTTACAGTAATAAAAACATGAATTTTTACCAACAAAAATAAAGACAGCAACAACTTTAATGTTAATTAGTTACTAATTTTAATATAAATTGTTATAAAAATTTTACAGAGCAACCTAAATTTTTCGGTTCTTTTGGTAATTGAAAGTTAATTTCTTTCAAAGCAAGAGTTTTTGCTTTTTCAAAAGAGCCTATTTAAGTAAAATAAATTACATTCTAATATAAAAAAAAACTTTAAAAAAAAAACCTGAAACACCAATAACAGAAACAACACAATCACACTTGGTAAGTCGATTAAGTAAAGTTAAGGCACTTCTGGTTTCTTTATGAAAATTCCGTGCACATCGAAGTAAGCAGATTTTTGCAGCATTTGAATCTATAAACTTAGCTATGAAGGTTAACTTTTATATGTGTTTATAATAAATAAGATATAAGGCCTAAAAAAATGTATAATGCTCTAATTTTAACCTTGAAGCGACGACCCCAGCTTAACTAACTTTACTTCACCGTGTAAAACCAGAAAAGCTTCTCGCAATACCTTAAGGAATTCCTTAGCGTCACAAGATTCTGCAAATTTCGTACTGGATAACCTTGCCACTAAATATCTATTCTTAAATCGAGGCATATTTATTTTTGAAGCTAAAGCGCATTTAACGGCTGCGTTTTTTCTTCTATGAAGAATATTCGCAAAAAATATAAAGTTAGAGGTGCAAATAGTTTACTGAACGTATAAATAAAAATCTGAAAGAGTTAAAAATGCTAAATGAAATACCGATAGATGCTTGATATGCTGATATCGACGGCATGGTAAAGTTTTAATAAGGTAACGCGGACGGGCCTTAAATTTAATGTTCAAAATAGCCTTCGCCTTATTGGCAATAACGTCCTCGCTTCAAGTGCGACAAAATAAACTGATGCGCCTTTTAACAAATACGCCGTGGTTTGCGCGCAATGATACACTTCACCACGAACTACGGTCGAGCTGCTGACCACACTCTAAAAATGATGCCGTCGCCCTCTACGAACGGATAGCTGGGCGCGCTAACCGCCTACTAGGGGAAGGAACTTCCTTAGGAGTTGGGGAACGGCGCACAATACTGCCGTCCCCTCGACACACTCTTAGCAGGACAAATGCAAGCTAAGTTTGGTGGTCTAAAATGAATTTGAAGGACACATGTTAAGATAATATTTTTACTTGCGCTCGTGGGTAACTAAAAACCTCTTTGAGTGCTCGTGTATTCGAAGTTGTTAACTCGACCAAGCACCAGGAAACGCCATTAATAAATAAATAAATATAGGGAGGCATGGACTCCAGTTTTTCGCCATCGCAGCGAAAGTCAAGTCCGGTATGTCCACGCTACCTCTTGGGATAGTCATGACATTCCTTTAATATAAGTAGCATTAAATAACACTTGAGGTGCTTATGCTCCAACTAAACAGTCTGTATAAATTCCTCGAAAACTGAAAAAGACAGTTGCGTTGGTAGAATTCGGACCCACGGCGACGCTTCATCCCGGGGGTTTGTCTTTAAGCCGTTTAAAAAAATTCACTGGTGCGGCTCTCATTACGATTTTTTAAAGGATTTATTTTTTAATCTGTTGGTCGGCGCTTGTAGAAACCGAGAAGAGCATCTGTAAGAGTCAATAAATAAAATTAGCAATTTTTTCCCTTCTCTCGACCGTTTCCTAAGTTATAGGTTTTGTATGCCTAACTAGTTGGATAAAAATGTATACATAACAGTTATTTGAGAACAGCTCTATGATAATTTTTATTTAAATATATTTTAGTGACTAAGAAATCTTTCGTATGGGTATACTAGTTTACCAAGTCGTCTATTATTGATCAAAGATAGCTTGCATACTGAGAGCAGATTTAAGCCATATATTTAATAAAAATTGTCTTTTTTGTTTTTTTCTTCTCTTTGTTATTACAAGCATAAATTATCATAAGCTCATTCTTAGTTTTCAAAGTCGCGAGACAGTGTTTATTCGATTCAAGTAACTGTAAGTAACTACGAGCAACAACTTATCCTTACATAACGTTATTAATTTTGTAAGGTTCTAAAAATACTTTAAAGGATTCTTCCTATTTTTGCTATAATTACTGGGTAGAGGGAGGAAGAGATGGAATAAAAAAAAATTAAATAAAATTACTGTATATCATCAAAAATTTTATGTTGTTTAAATAATGGTACAAGGGGGAAGATAATGATCTTTTTTTTCCAGTTTAATTATAAAGTTGAATGATTTGGTCGTAATTATATAAAAAGTTATCTCTAATACTATTAATATAACTATTACTATTATATGTATTATTATACTTACTAGAGGTGACCATTTTCATATCTAGAATTTGTAAGGTAGAGTAAGTAATAGCGTTTGTAGAGCCCAGAATAGTCTTTAGTCCTTGGGAATTTTTTAAAATTATTTTTTCTTTTCAGGAAATTAACTTTCGATTTTAATATCTCTAACTCCTTTTTAAAGCGGCGTCCGTTGTTCTGAAGTAGCAGAAGAAATAACCATAACCACCTTAGAAATAATATAGGGAATAGAGAGGTTTATGTAAAAAAGATATATATATATTTTTATATTCCTCAGTAAATTAAGTAAATTAACAAACAAAATAAATTAGTAAAAGTGATATAAGTACTGATAGTAAATTGTTCAAAACAAGAAAAAAATTAAACAAGAAATATATTTATGCCAAGTCCTTTTTATATAACCTTTCCTTCTCCTTTGAAAAAAAAAATTGTGGGTTTCCAATAAGCTAGTTACAATTATTTATTTATAACTCGTTTATCTCATATAACTTAAACTGCTTATTCTAAATTTCCTCGCTGATTCTGGAGAAGGTTGAGCCCCTTGATTCCCTCAATATAGTTTTGTTATATAAAGCTTACACTGTAGATATATACACTAAGGTTATAATTAATTAGGTTTTTATGATTATCTTTTCCTTGTAAGACCTTGAGTTAAATACTCCGGCCTCCATCATCAATCTCTTTTTCTTTTTTTCTCATGGATTATCAATGTGAAGTATCTATATGAACTGATTTAACTAGGTTTAACAAACCACCAATATTAATGATTATTTTAACATATATATGCTGGTATTGCATTAACTATTAATCAGTAATAAATTCTAAAATAATAAAACCTGTTAACCAGTAACCATGGAGGTTTATTGAGCTTAGTTAAACTACCTACTGCATTGGTAAACTCCGAGAAAAAGGGCCCAATGAACTCTTATATGGGGCGGTTCAACTTAGAGGTCTTAAAGATAATAATCATAAAAATCCAATTAATCTTAATTCTTGTATAGCTTTATAGTGTAAGGTTCTTATAGTAAAAGGACATGATTTTAGAAATTGTACTTTATTGTCTGATAGCCTGTTTTCATTGGTTTATTTTACCTTGAACTGTAATTAGTATATAATGGTCCCTGAACAGATAAACTGTTAAACTGTTATTCATGAGCATAGATAACTCAGTCTCAGAATTATTACAAAACCTTTAAAAACAAAAATTTTATTATTAAGTAAATTTGATAGCACAAGGATTCCACTTAATTAAAAGCCTTTTTGGGTATAATACCATATATCCATCCTATACTTAATCATATACATATAAATTAAACTGAATACATATTTTAATTTAAAAGTTTGTAATTCTTTATTTATTTCTCGTGAGAACTAAATTTATGTAGAGTAGCCTAACAATTACCGAATATGAAAGAAATTTGAGAAAATTACCTTACGCATACGTAGTTTTATTAACTAATTATCCTACTGTTTTTGGTTTCCCGTTTCTTTGTTAAATGAGCTGCTTAAATTTCTAATTTACTTTAAAAAATAATTTTTTTGGAATTTTAAAGCAAAAATTTGGGTTAAGGACTTTTGCATGTGTTATATACTTAGTTCCATCACACTCATGACTTTTTTGAACTGCTGATCTCGTAAATTTGATAACTTTATGTTGAATTTAGCCTCTATTACTGTGACCTCACTGCTTAGTCCACTCTTTAATTATATATATTTGTTAATAAAATAACGTTAATTATAAGGTCAATGCTCCTTTAAATTTTATCAACTACTTAAATGTATTTTATGATTTATCAAGATAGAGCACCATCTAAATTTGCAGTGCAATGCTCTTCTACAATAAAAAGTAAGTTATGAACCATGTAGTTCTATGCATTCACATGTGTATCTTATTTACAAAATAAGTGTTTGTTTAACATTAAAAAAAAAGTAAATTTTATAGGAATGATTCACCTATACCTGACCATACTGAAGTTAAAAGGTTAATAAATGTGCTGGTAAACCCTCTTCAAACAAAATGACACAAGTCAAAGGTTAGGAAGGAAAATAATAATACATATATGACAAGGTTGATTAAAATTATGCGCAAGGGCTACGCCCCTATCAGCCTGGTTGCTATATAGCAATTTTGGCATAAGTAATGAATTATTCCACCCTTTGTTTTACACCCAACTTCCATAACTTATCAAAACATGCAACTAAACTTGCATAAACTAAGAAATCTTAGAACTCGCCTTTTTAATGATATAAAAAAATAGTTGACTACCATTGAAACCGAAGAATTCTGCTAAGTCCTTCACATAATACTGTGAAGACTGCTGAAAACTTTACAATACTACGGTTTATAAGCTGGTAAATTTTGGACTCTTCTAAGAATGCGATGCACAAGATACAGCTAACAGCAACAATACCGCGGCGAACCTCAAGATTACACTTCATTATGTTGCACCAACCAAAGTACCCTGAGTTAAATAACAGAAAATTCACTAACGCAAATAAAATTTCCGAAAAAATAAAAACGTGAAAACAAAATCAAGGTACCAATTTTAGTTTTCAGTCTACAACATATCAAGCAATTGTTATCGGGCACCTTAATAAAGTTAAAGAAACCTCGACAATGTAAGATTTGAATATATAGGAGTCCTAATCGACTTCAAATTAATGAAAACCGATAACCTCTACTGAAAGGAAATGCGTCCCTTATAATGTATATATAACGATGCATGAAGAGAAACTTCTGTAGTTAAGCTCGCAAAATACGTGGATTATAGTAAAAGCATTAATCAACAAAATCTAAGGAACACAGTTCAACCGTTTCAAAGTAAAAACGGGCGTTCCGAGCCTGAAGCAGATTATAGGGCTATCAACAGCGTCCTGTCCGACTGTTATTAAGCTTTAAACTTCGTTATTTTTAAAAAAATAGCCAGACTTACGATGTCCTCAGACTAAAAACGGGTTGAATTAGTTACAAAATGTTTTTAAAAAGTGCCTGATAATTAGTGATTATCGTCCCCTCAGTTGGTTGTCATTTCTTAAGAAAAATTTTAAAATTCTAAAATAATTTGTGCTTCAAGAAATGTGATAGCTCTTGACCAAAATGGCTTTTAGGGACAAATTTTCTACAACACTACAAATACTACGTGTACTAAAAAAGCTACCAAATTCTATAATCAAAAAAAAGGACCTCATACTACTTGATATAGCAAAGGCCTCTATTAACGTATGTCATGGCAACCTTTTTACAAACACACTCTTTTTAACTGTCCCCCAGCTATAATTAAGATTTTATTAGTTTTCTTGATATAGAAAAGTTATGAACAAAACGCAATGACTCACTACTATGCGTGCATGAATTTTAAGGAGAGCCCCTAAGGCTTCTTGTTGTTTTCCTATACTTTTTTCCATATTTATGGAATACCTTTTAGTCACTAAAGGCCAAGTATAGCACTTTTTGCGGGTAATGTGAATCATACATTCTATTAAAATTATACACAATACACAACTACACATAAAGAACATACACATAATCAAATCACAGGCTAATAGAAAATTTTCACACTTTATTCTAGCATTAACCACTAATATTTTAATGTTTAAAATCCACAGATGAAATAATAATTACAATATAAACATAAGGATGACCTAGTTGTTAGTTAAAAATATTTTACGTTGTCCTTTTTTTGTTTTGGTTTGATTTTTTATAAATTCAGGGCATCGAGTTCTATACCTAAGTTCTTTGTTTCTTTAACCATTGTAACTAGACTTTTTCAACTTCTTCATACTTGTAAGACCTTCATGCATTCAACATTTTTTTTTGATTAAGTGACGCTTGATTACTTTGATTTTTATAAAAGGATCCGTGAATTCTGGTTTTCAAGGGAGAAATTAGAGTGATTTTTTACGTTTTTAATGCTTTCTATCAAAGCTAATTTTACATTGATAGTAATAGTCTCCCATTTTGCCATTTCGACCTGAGTTATGAAAAGAAACCAACGCAAAGGTGTTTTTCGAAAATGAAGATTCGAACAGTTGGGAGGGGGAAGAAACTTGTTTAAGGTGTACATCATATAAGTTTGTTGTTCGATTTAGAGTCAAATCCTATCACTGCAATTTTTTTTTTAGAAAAATGCAATATTGTATTCTCGAATTTTATGTCATAAATAAAGCTTTTCTAAACTTATTTTTAAAATATTGACCGCGTTATAACCGGACTCGTTATATTGGAGGTTGACTGTATTTAACTTAATAGTACTGACTCCCTCCTGATCTCGGTAGCATTAATGAAGAAGAGCGGGTTGGTTGGTCAATGCTTTCCATGCAAATTTTTGACGTAAAATCTATGTACCTTAAAACATACGTAAATGTATTAAATGTAAATAAGATCTCGACTTTAAATTAATCCCCAGCATATTATAGAGACTGTAAAAACGCTCTTTAAAGAAGAGCCGCTGATTACGCAAAACTGAAGACAAGGTTAAACCTGCTGTTTCGTATGCTCAAAGTATACTGTAAATTCCTCTGATAAAATTTAACAAACTCAAGTAAACTCGACTACTATTGAACTTACAATGGGCCTACTAACTAATACGCTAATTTCTCTCATATGTGTGATATATTTGATAAATTGGCAACGGACCTAGGCCCTTATGGTACTAGTTGAAGTAGACTTGGTGGGTACAAAGTTCTGTACTCTATCTTTGAAGCGGATTCGCTATAATAAGAGAGTGTTATCTACTCCCAATCTCTAAGCTGGAACTGGTTAGCGTAGAATAGCGCTGTTACAATGCTATTTTCTAGTAGTACCATCTTCAAGCATAATTTTCAAGATTGTAAGGTTTACTCGTACGAGAGCAATTTAAAAGGCGCTAAATATACTAATATAGAGTTGTTAGATGCTTAGACTAGTTTCGAGGCTAGATTGAGCAGTTCTTTAGCTCTAGGATTAGTATCTGGGAAAGGCCTCGATGTACTTATAGCAAAGTGCACATGACGACCGCTTCTATATTATTCGTTAAGTAGAGATACAAAAATAAATATACTTCAGGATCCTAATTTTATTATAATCGCTGTTTTATTACTTCTGTTTAGCTGGTGGCTGCTTGAATCAAAACTATAAACTGTCTGATCATTAATGTCTTCTCAAATATTTCTTATCCCAAGTTGCTTGTACTTAGAGGGTAAATCTTCCCTAGCCGTCATTTTCACTGAAGGCGGCATCGTGGAATCACTTGTAGTACTGAAAAGTTGTTGTCCCTGTAAAAAAATTTATTATACTTCAAGAGAGATTGGAGGAGGTAATAAGCAAGAGTAAAGGAAAAGTTGTCTTCAAAACATACTATCTCTCTAGATTTCACAATTCTCCCCGTTGTCAAATTAAGTATAGTGTTCTCAATAGAATCTGTCGGTTTGGAAAAAAGAATGCCCTAAAGTGGTCGATCTTCAGCAATTCTTTTTAAATCTAGGATCATGAAATATGCTTTCACAACCCAGAGGTTTAAAGTAATCAAAGTCCGCTCGATGTAAATCCAAAAACTTCATTAGGCGATTTTAGTTAATTTTTTTTTTCATGTTAATTAACATGTTGACCGCGTCGCGTAAAGCCTTACTTTATCAATACTTCTGGTAATTTAGGCTGTCTAGTATACATAGAGTCATGTACACATTTTCTGAATACTTCTTTCACTTAGCATGTATTGTGGTATATCTTAAGATATGTTAATTATATAACATCCGCATTTTCTCAGTTTTTGGACGTTTGTCATCATGTATTTACTGCCCTTATCGGTTCTAATTTCCTCAATTATAGCAGCTGTGGTAGTTATATTAAGTTTTTATATATTTATTGTATCCTTTAACCCATTGAACGATTAAATTTTTTAATAACTTTACATAGTTAACTTATGGCTTTGTTAATTGTTATTATGGCTGCTAAAGAGAGTATTCCAGTGTTTTAAAGGCACTTTAAAAAAAAAGATAAAGGTGAGACAAAATATACGGCTTATGGAGTTAACAAGTTATCCAAAGGTTAACTTAATTATCTATAATGTGATAATTTTTATGCTCTTTACTGAGAAAAGGAGGAGAGAGAGATCAATTTATTATCCCAAAAAAGAAAGGGTATTCATATCTTTAAGGAAGTAAGCAAAAATGTGGAACAGGAAAACAACGTATTACACGTGCAGTAACAGCTTTAACTCAAAGAGGGTAAATAGGTAAAAGCCTACCGGGATAGGGAGTTGTCGCCGTAGCTCAGCGGTTAAAAGCATATGAAACGCACACTTAAGGTAGTGGTTATGATTCCCACCGTCGCGGTTTTCTTGGATTAGCCTACGCTGGCCGTCCAGTCTCCAAAATTGGTTTCTTATTTAAAAGATTACTTGTATAGATCAGGGCTCTATCATATTAAACAAAATAATTCTCTAGAAATGCTAGTTAATTAATGTGCCCTACTGAGGTCAAACGAAAGAAGAGAGAAGGTTTTCTTTTCTTCGACTAATTCTCTCACCCACACTGTGGACGACTTAGGTGGCAATTTTCATACAAAATGACGAAAAATTCTACGCCAGCGGGCCCTTTTACTTAGGCAGCAACTTTGGAACCGGTGACTAGCGGCTCTAACCGGAGTTTTCATAGTAAAGCATCTATTTGCAGAATTAAGTTGTGCAAAAGCTTGTTTTGTCGAACGTGAAGTAAGAACACTACTGCTGACGAGTTGTAGGCCATGGAAGCAAACGCACATTTTTGATGGGTCGGATACCATACTGTACCGCAAAGAGAGTTTGTTCTTAGCATAAACTAGATCTTGACCTTCGTGCAGTCGCCATTAGAGGCTGTTTACCTCACTAGAGTACTTTGATTTTTCGCTGAATCTCTAGTTAAGCTACGAGTTGTACTAATGGGCACGAGCGTAAAACAGAACTGCCGATACTTGTCGGGGGGTGGCGGCCGTGCTTTGATCACACGCGTTCCAATGAGGCAGCCCTTTACATGATTTTTACCGACGAGGTGGCCACGAGAGAAGCCTTTGAAGTACAGCCTGCGAAGCAAACTTTGTGGCAAACTCAGTCAGTGCCTTTGGAATTTCAAGAAAACAGTATTCATTGCCTTCTTGAAATTAAAGCTGGACATTGAATATCGCCCATCCAATACGGGGTTTCTGGGAAGAACGCATTGGGAGCCACGTGGTAAGATTGGGGCTCCAGGGAACGCCTTTGCAAACATAGCTATAATTGATTATTTGAAGCTACTCACTCTGCAGAGAGAATGTCAGTTTATGAGATTTGTGAGCAAGTTACCTCCTTGCCGTATTACGATGATGAGTACAATCATCCTGATGTTGCTGAGGCGGTTGATGCTTTAATCACCGCGGAAATGGCAACTTTTGCTCCAAGTTCAAACTATCTCGCTTACTTACCTTCAATCAACAATTTGGGACAGAACGTTTTTAACTTATAAATATTTAAAACTTTATTTGTTAAATAAATTTTTATAACTTTTTCTAGATAACTGAGTTGCTTGCTAATGAACTGTCTAGAATAGAACAAGGGATTCCTCAAGTCTGTTAATATTTGTCCCTCCTTTCCTTTAGTCTTTATCATTTCTACTGACTCTTTGTTTTCTTATAGGAAACCTTTGATTTTGGTCGTTACAAAACAGTTAAGTTAGAAAAAAATAGAAATATAGAAGCTATCAAGAAAAATATTACACTAACAGAGATTTTTTATGAACACAAGTTGAATAAGTAAGAGGTTTATTTATAATAAATATCAATATGTTATAATTATAAATTTTAGAGTTCTTAATCTTGAGCTTCTATTACGTTTCGGAAAAGCTTCGTGGTTATCTTACATTGGCCAACTCGAAGAGATTTCACAGGGGCTTAGCTCTAAATTAGAGTCCCTTCAAGAGGAAATCCGTTTAGTAAATTTAGCTAGAATGGAGGAGCAAGTACTAAGTCGATCTTTCTAAAAGAGTTGCAATCTACAAGGATTTATTTTCTTTACGCAGACAAGAGCTGGTGCTAAAATGAAAGAGTTAGAGGAGGAGTGGGGAGATCTCCTCTCTAAAAATTTAGAAATTAAACAGGAATGCAGTTCACTTGAAGAGGAAGTCGAGTTTTTAAAGCAGCAAGCGTCTGAAAGGTTTTTTTTTAAACTTTTTAATTAACCTTTTTTAATGCGTCAAGTTTAGGGGCATCGACCTGTCCGGGCTATAGCAAGTTCCATTTAGGACCGTGCTTTTATGTTTTACGCTTTTGATTCCTTTATTTACATTTAAATTGTATAGTAGGACTTATAAATTTATAGGGCTTTTTAGAAAACTTTATATGATTGTACTTTTATAACAAATTAAATTCTTTTATGATTCGTCTAATTAATCAACATGACTAAGAATGCAGCGAATTTTTTTTCTAGTCATTTATTTTTTAGGTTTGGCGTGGTGGATGCGTATTAATTAAGATGCTTTAGTAATGGCGTTATATATATTATAATAAAGTTACTTGGGTTTAAGACTTATGCTGATTTTCGCATATGCCCCTGTAGAATTCTGCTGCGTTTAAAAGGGAAGCCGAAATAATAAAATAAAAGCTTACAAGCATGAGGAATTGCATTAGCTTGGCGATATATAAATTTCATTTCCTCATTATTTACGTCCGTTTTTATTAGCGTTAGTTACTTAAAAGATTTTCAAAACTTGCCAATTTTATTATAACTAAAATTTAATTATTTACGTCGCTGTTTAAAGTTGCTCATAGGAGCTTAGAGCCGCTCTCATCCACCCTATAATCAATAGTTATAAAGTTGTTTTTACCGTAAACATCGATGAGATACTCTGCTTATCTTGCAAAACAAGCTCTATTTTAGTTAGATCCTTTCTAATTGACTGCCTTGTTTATTAACGAGATGCCCCCCCCCCCCCCCTAGTGTGTGGTAGGGTGCTTTCAATTAAAAAAATACGAGCATTTCTATATTCTGGAGATAGAATACTTAAGAGAATTAATTCGTAATAAAGTATTTTTTTTTAAACAGTTCAGGTTTATTTAACTGACAAACATTCTTTCTATAAGTACTTCCTTTTCTTCCACTCTTTTTATTTAATAATAATAAAAATATATAATTTTGCGTTTCAAGTTTTAAAAAGTTGGTGGTAGACTAGTAGAGGCATTCCAATAGATCCACACATTTTACGCGTAAGTATATACCGGTCTAGCCAGGGATTGGAATAGCATTAGCTTAATTTTGAGGTTCAGTTTACTTTTTTGCACAAAAAGAGGTCGAAAGCGCTTCTCTTAGCTTTCGCCTTCTAAATTCTTTACCTGGTACTAATATATGAATACGTTGTAAGCTGTGGGCTTGGACGGGTGTAACCGTGCGGATTTATGTGCAACGTTCGTAAGGTAGCTCATTGGATAGACCCTTGTTTTATGAACTACTTTACTCAGAATTTTTTGAAGTTATATAAAAAACTCTAGAAGAAAAACTATTTAAGCTCACAGTTTATAAAACAGATATACGTTCGTACCAGTTAAAGGGTTCATAACGTAGGTATTGTATCCTAAGTTAGAAGTCATTTATTATACCGGGGTATTAAACGTGAGCACTAAGGTGTCTCCGTTTGTAGCACGGTAGGGTGGTAAGATCCTTTACGTTTTTTCACGATATAAAGGGGCTATACTTTTCGCAACTTTAACTGTATCTTGCAATGTGTTAGACCAACCCAAAAAAAAATTCAAGTATAGCTGGAGAAATTTTATATTTGTAGGAACTAATTTTGGGATCAGTGATGCGATGACTTCCGCGTGTTGTGTACATAAAGACATTGATAGACGTAAGGATATCATAAAGGTAGAGGACAAAAGACGTAAAGAAAGAAGAGTTTTTTTAGGAAACTCCACCGGATCTTTGAGTTTGTTTTGTTAGAAAAAGTTCTTCTATGGAGAAAGGATTTGATTATAAGTATAAAAGAATTGGGGATTCACACTTAATTTAAAAATAACGTTTTTCTCCATCCCTTATCGAAAGTTTGCTCGACTACCGCTGTTGGTTTTCATTACTCTCTTTTAAGGAGTGGTTATTTACGCCTAATTCTAAATGGCAAACTGGTGCTATATACTATTTTTCAACAAAAGCTTGTAGTCTTAGTATTACAGCTTTCAGTACTTTGACTAGGACTGAAAGTAGACTAACTGATCGGTAGTTTTATACCAAATTACTAGAGTGGAAACAACGTCAGCGATTATTTATTGTCTAAGAAAATAAGAGAAGTTAATTTAAATAAACAGTTTTGTTGTAAATTAAAGTGTGAAATGTTCAAGCATGTTAGCTTTACGGTATGAGTGACTAGATAATGTGCAAATTTTTGTATACTAGCAACTTTTCTACATCTTGTGTATAATTCACATAACAGGGACATCTCGCCCATTTTATACCAACTCAACTCCGTATATGTCTGGGCGGTATTGTAGTAGCAGTAATAATAATAATAATAATAATAATAATAATAATAATAATAATAATAATAATAATAATAATAATAATAATAATAATAATAATAATAATAATTTTGTTAGGTAATATGGTCTGAACTGAGTTGTAACAATAACAACCACTTTGTACGCAAAATGTGGCAGAGTGAAAAGGTCCAATCCTAACCCTCGTCCTCTGTCTTGTCTTCGCGAAGAGCTTCATTATCCGATTCGAGCTCGGCGTCCGAGTTTGTGACCTCGTCCTTGGACTTGTACTAGCGATCACAGCCTTAGCCAATCGGGGGAGAGAAGCGGACCTCCGTGACCAACAGCAAACCTTCTCCAGTTTAGGTCTGTGCTCACGCCGCTGCCGTTTACCGGGAGGTGACTTCCGAGTTCTTCGTTGCTCTTCAGTCTCTTCAGCGTCACTATTCACAGCGTGCAAGATACTGATAGCAAGGCAGGGCACACGCGGCCAAGCAAAAGTACGCTCGCCGCCTAAGCTTTCTCTTACGAGGTGTCCGCTCAACTTTTTCGGTGTCGGCAACGTCGACTATATCCTCATCGCTATCGACTGTTTTCTATTGGAATAGTAGAGTACTAAGAGAGTCGCTTTTGGATTGTTTTAATATTACGTGCCTTAGATTTGATTCGCTTCACCAACTGCTCGGCCTAAGCAAATGAAACATCGTCATTAAAGAAAAAATTGGTGATTGGTCCTACAACACTGCACCATTTTTTGTGATTGCTCCTGAAGAACGCGCTGTTGTTCTTCTAGAATCTTATTTCTCGCTTCTATAAGAAAAAGTTCGTTTTTCTCTTGAAGCTCTTTACGGCGTTTCTAATGGTTTAAAGAAATATAAAAGCTAACAAAAGAAGCAAGTAGGCAAGATAACAAACCTCTTCTTCTTCCTGCTGGGCCTTTTGCTGCTCTTTTTTTTTCTCAATGGCCCTCTGCAGCTCCCTTGCTGCGTGCTCACGTTTCTTTGCTTTCACATACGAAAGATTCGCCTACCAACGCACAAGGTAAACACAAGTACCAAGCAACTCTACGGAAGCATGCCTTTTTGTACAAGTCTCGAGACAAGCGGAACTCCTCGGCCGCTCTCTTGGGAGTGTGCAAGTACTTAGACTGCTGCTTTGTGGACGCGAGAACTGTGAAGATCCTACGTATCCCAACAAAAAAAAAGGTTATGCACAAATAAAACTAAAAAGTCTAGCAAAAAGTACCGAATAGAGTGCTTTATTTCTCTCTTGGCCGTCACAATATCGGCGGGCTCAACTGCGCCAGAGCGAAGTAGTGACAAGCACCACTGCTGGTGCGCCAGCGCGAGGTTGAACTGCAGATCTAAATTCTGGGGCGAAAGATGTAAAGCCTGCAAACAAATGATTGGATAAAAAGCATGCGAGTCCGGAAGAGGTACATTAGGACCTTCGTCAGCACGTGTCGGGACTCTTTAAAGTTACCGTGCTTGTAATGAGCGCGAGAGAGCAATGTCAAAAGATCAACGTTATGGGAAAAGGAAAACTTCTTCATACAATTTTCATACTACAGTTATAAGTATTAATTGATTGCATTTATGAATACAATATCGCGCAATATAACCAATTTGACGGCCTGCACGTACTTTTTCTGAGCCACATAGACATTAGCAACCACATAGACATTAGCAAGGTTGATCCACACGTCGGGAAAGTCGGTAGTGGCTTCCCGGACCTTAAAAAAACGCAGACCACATCAAGCCTCAGTAAAACATGCGCAAAGCACAAAGACCAACCTGTAAAAAAACGTCTCCCGCTTCATCCAAAGCGCCCTGTTCAGCCAGAATGGCTCCTACGCCGTTTGCCGCAAAGTAGTTCCTCTGGTCCGCCTTCAAAGCCCTCTGAAAGCTTTCCAAGGCGCTTTTAAAATATCTCTGTTGCTGTGGCACACGTGAGCAGGAGAAGCGGGCGGACGCTCGCGGGTGTAGAGGACCTTCTCACTCTTCGACATCAGCGCATACGACAAGCATATGTTGCCGATGGCAACCCAAGAGTACTGGTCCGTTGGCTTCAAGGCTTGAATGCCTGCGCGTCGACACTTCAGCCACGGCGAAAAGGTGTGTTGAGAATAGCTTAGACGATATGTACCTTGGAAGGTTTCCAGAGCGGCCTTCCATTCTGAGCGCGCGAGGTGCAGGCTGCCCATCAACGAGCGCGTTCTATGCGAAGAGCGAAAATTCGGGATACTCAGCAAAAAACGCATTACAGAATGTCAAAAAGAAAACAGAAGATTCTCGCTATTAATGGCGTAGGAGTCTTTGAACCACTCAAAAGCGCCAAAGAGCTTCCCCTTATCCCTCGCCATGATGCCGAGCCGCAAGTAGCCTGAGGCAGGTGCACGTGGACGGGCGCTCGAAGCTACGGTAATAAGTAGCGTATACAGTCCACATAGTTGGGGTGCTCTTTCAGAATCTTCTTGTAAAGATCCTCCGCCTCCTCGTACTTCCCTGCAGCCTCGTAAGTACGTGCCAGGTTGAAAGTCATGGTCACCGATATCAACTCGAAATACTTTTTTTGCTTTACTAAAAAAACGAAAAGAAGAGGTGCACAAAGCAACTGTTTTTCCATCTGATTGGTCCTCTTCAATAGCACGTAAACCCAATAGAAGACACTCAACCGACTTTTCAAAGTTTCCGCGGTGGAAGTGCAGAACACTCATATTGTTTAAAAGTTCAGGAATTGGCTGGATCCCCTGCAGCGCCAGTAGAGCACTAACCATGTGCACAGGGGAACAAATCTAAACTAAAACTTGTATCTCGTATATTTTTAAGGCCGTTGCGTAGGAAAGAAGGGCGTCCTCAATATCGACATGCTCGGCCAGAACGGCCCGGTCCACCCACGCTTCCGCGTCGTTTTCAAAGGCTTCAGTGACCTAAAAAGGCCAGAAAGGGGTTAACGCTATATTTATTCCCATACTTCAACAAAAAAAAACTTTTTTAATAAGTTTGTAAGCTTTTCCAGGGCTTTTCGTAAAATATAAATGCGCAAGAAGTTTAGTGCACTCGTAATTGTCCTTGCAGACGTCCAACACCTGAAAAGTTGGTGTACTTAAGAAGCCATATGACCCCTTTTTATAATAATAAAAACCTTCTCTAAATAATGTCGAGCGTTGTCGTGGTCGTTACGATAAAGGTACATCTGCCCTTTAAAATTGTATAAAGCAGCTTAAAGCAGGGATAAGCAACATTGAAGAATGCGAGACGTACCCAAGCCATACTGGGCAGGAAGAAGATGACTGTCCAGCGAGCAGGAGCGGTAAAAGTGCTGGAAGGCCGAAGTGAAATCTACAAAACACCAGCTAAGGCGAATCTCGCGAATCTGAGAATCAGAAATTTACCGCCGTGAAGCTGGAAAAGACGCCCCAAGTAATAGTGACTGAGCGCCTACATGCAAACGGGTTGCTACCAGTCACGTGAAAAACAACTAATTAACGCTTACTTTGACCGGCAGAGCTTCGGAATTTTCCACGGCGGCAAGGGCAAAACTGTACGACTGGAGAAAGAGAGGCGTGTGAGGGAATAACGGTGTGAGTAAAGTATTGCCTACTTATTTACTTTGCTGTATTCCTTTTTGAAAAAAAAATGATCCGCCAAAATGTTCAGCACAAGCGAATTCTTCGGCTCCAACTCATAAGCTTTTTTTATATGCCTTAAACCTTTTAGAAGGCCATCTTTCTCGTTACTACCAATTATGAATGCAAACTTGACACCTTGTGACTCAATAACGCTCAACCTGTTAATTTCTAAAGTTCCGAGAGCTACGAGGGCACCTGCACAGTCCGGTTTTAAATTCAACGTGCGCTGAAGGGCTTTTCTCGCGAGATCTACTCTGCCTAACTTCAGTAGACACTGGCCAATACCCAACCGAAGCTCAGCGGGGCCACCCGGATTTAATTTTAAACACTTCCCAAAAAAAAAATTTGAACTACAAAAATTGAATAAAATGAATTTGTAAGAAAAATTAAAACCTCTCGATAAATTTCCAACGCTTTATAATATTCACCGGAGTTATAATATATACAAGCAAGACCTAATTTAGCAGGCACGCAAGCAGGATGCTATTTACTAACTTTTTTTAATAGGCATTCAAAACTTAAAAAGTAAGAATTAACCTCTTTTAAAACAAACTCTATGGATTTTTTTGCGGCCTCAAATTCACCTTTTATAAGACCGACAACAATTCGACCAAGCCAACATTGTAAATTCTTTATCGAAAAAAGGCGTTTTAATTATGAGAATCAATTAATTATTATTAAAAATAACTTACATTCATATCAAGTTGACCAGTTCGATTATTATAATTAATAGCTTGTTCAATGTAAGATTCTCTCTGAGTCCTATCTTTTTCGTTTTCAGCAAGTTGCAAATAGTAAGCGCTCAATGTGGTAAGGCAAGAGATCTTATCCGCTGTCGAACCTGAATAAAGTTTCGCATTCTCTTTTTAAAAATGAATTTAAGTTATAATAAAAATATGGAAGAAAATTAGGGCAGCAAGTAAAAAAACCTGGTTCAGTTGCGGCACTAAGAATTTGGCATAGTCCCAGAGATTGACCTTGTTCTAGATAGGTTTTCTATCAATTAAAATTCTAGAAAATAAGGTTACACAGAAATAAAAAAATTTAACTAACAGCAACGTGTAGCCAAACGCTAAGAGGAGATTTCTCTGCTTTTAATACATAAATTAGTTCTGCTGCTTCTGGCAGATTATCTTTTTCAACTTCTAAAAACTCTTCTTCACCAGTATGAGAAGTGAGTGGGATCTCAAGAACGCCATTCATTCTACAAAGTAAAACTACAGTTTATTTCCTTAAACTAAAAAGCATCGAAGGCACATCTGAAAGCACCAGTTGACACTCTTTAAGCCTATAGGAATTGGTGTTATGTAAGGAGTTTTCTTATTCATTGCCTATAAGTAACACGAGACCAATGCCCCTTAATAAAAAGTTAAGTTTTGCAAGGTTGATAGATTTATGAGGCAGCCTTTTTGTTTTTGTTAAAGAATGGGGAAAAATGGTAGTTATCTAAAGCAAACTGGCATTCCAAACGTTAGAAAGTTAATAACAGAGCGGGCGCAGAAAGGTTTATTTCATGGCCTTGACGAAATTCGACGGGTCAGAGTCAGTTTTTCAGGGAAAAAGTAAACTATCGTTATTATATAGTCTATTATTTTTTATGTTTGGTAGAGGTATATATTTTGGGTTCTTCTTTTTTTTAAAGGTATTATACTTATTAATTATAGGTCCGTGCACGTGAAGCAACCGCAAGTTTATAATAAAAACTTATATAGTAAAATTCTAAATAAAACGTTGAAGTAAGGATTATTTATATATGCTTTGAATTTAGATACGTTTTAAGATAGAAAATGAATATAGTTATTCTTGTTTAAGCGAACATTATTGAAGCATTATTTTTGTTACAGCGTGAGGGGCGTGTTAAGTAAATTTTGTTTTTTAAATCATACTGGAAAGATAAAATAATTATTTAAGCCAAATTTTGAAATTTCAGTACTCTAGATTTATCTTCTAAAATCTTTATTAGTTTAGAAGTTTCTACTCAAACTCTTAGAATGATTGATAAAGCAAGAGGCTTTGATAATTACATTTTAAAAACACCAACTTTTATTTTGAAATCAAAAAAAGGGGAAGAACTTAAGGATCTTTTAAAAGACGAAATAGTTCGAAGGAATTTAATGAAAGAAGCTTTAAAGGAAAACTGGACGATCTAAACTATAATTAAATTGTTTGCATTATAATTTAAATAAAACTCCATTCTAACAATTTATTACTGACTTTTAAGATTTAAGTTAGGAAAAGGTTAAAATTTACTCCCTAGACTTAATTAACCTATTATATTATTAAAATAAGGCTTGGTAGGTATACTATTTACTTGGAAAAGTTATTAGTAAAACTAGAGTTTTCCAGGTATAATAACTAAATTTTGAAACTATAAATATTAAATTTATCTGCTTCCTAAATTTTGTAAATAATAAACCTTTTTTTGTAACAATGAAACCTGTATTACGCTTAGGGAATTTTAAAAATCCCAGATTTATTATATTCTTGTTTAGTGAATGGCCCGTTTGTCAATTTAGGAGGTGAAAGAAGGATTAAAGAATAAAATTATAACTTTTGCGAAATAAATAAGTGTACCGTTATTAATGAGTAAATAAAGGGGCAAAGATAATTGAATAAAGAGTTCAGAAATTATTAGCAAAGAGGATTTGATAGAATATTTGATATACTGTTGGCGTTACCAAATATTTGGGGATCGAGAACGACATTTTTATTTACGTATATTTGAATGAAAAGGGCTTGTATTTCGATGGCGGGTACTAAATTATATGCTACATATCTTACATGTTATTTAGAAGTTTAAGAAGCTATTACCCAAAACAGTCGGGTTCACAAAAACGCGCTTTTTACTTATAAAATATCTTATCTACAATACTAAAAAATGATCTTTTTGAAAATTTTTAAATATAATTTAAAATTCACTCCACCTTTTCTTTATAAAAAAGTCCCCATTATCTCACTATTCAACCCTCGGGCCCATCTTAACAGTCATCTTATTATATCTTAAGAACACAGCTTGTTATTTAGTACAACCGATTATTAAGACGGGCAGTAGATAAAAAAGTTCATGTTATAATATTGTGCATGAAGAGAGTAAAAGTACCTTTTTGTAATTTCACTTTCAAGTTTTCGAGTCTCAGACTGTTAGTATTATCTTTAGTATTTTTATGGCTTTTGAATTCTTTGTATCTTAGTAATTTAGTTTGGCCCTCCGAACAGAATAGTAATTTTTATTTTTTCTTAAAAAAAAAGAATAATGTTACCCTAATCATAAATTTTTGTTTTGAGTAGGAATAAATTTTGTAGTCGAAAAAAAAAAAGTAAGGCCATCACGGAGTACTAAATTTTTTTACTTTACCTCTGGTGTTAACTATTTCGGCTATCATCTTATAAAATCAGTAATATGTTACTTTTTACAAAAGACTTTTGTTATTATTTTTAAGCTTTTTAATGACACCCAGCTAAGCAGCCGCGGAGATAAAGTAGTAGTAATTGATGATCTTTTAGAGGAGGAACCAATACATCAAGTAGAATATTAACTTTTACACAGCTTTATGGATTTACTTGTAGAGTTCCTTTCATAAAGGTAGAGTTGACATATTGGGTTGAACAACTAAAGTATTATAACGTGAAAATTTTGCGGGCTGATCCATGTGACTTTGCTTCGACGATTTATCTTTATAAGGAGTTCATTCAGGAAGAAGGTTTTATTAGGATTTATAATTATAATAATAATTGCCTTCATGTTTTTTAAAATCGTTAAAAATTTATCTATTTCATTTTTCTAAAAATATAGATGATCTTAACTTCTTCCACTTTCACCGTAGAGGGCAGTCCCCCGCAGAGGCCTTAACATGTTTTTCTGAAATATTAAGCTTCTATGCAACATTAAAAAATAATTTTACTTTCTTCTATGGTATTTCAAAGCAAAGGATATGGAACTTTGCTACGTATTTATGACTTTTTTGTAAGATGCAAACGGATTTCCGGGTCATTTTGGACAAGGATTTGAAGAGTCCTTTAAAACAATAGCCGATTACAAAAGTTCTGAATTAAAAAAAAAGGCAATCTTTATAAAGATGAAAGCAAAATTATTGTAATTAATTAATTCTTTATTATTCAGATAATAGGGGTAAAGAGGGGAGTTCTGTTTGGCCAGGGGCTAGATTCCCAAAACAATCTTCATCATATTTTAAATAACTTGTTAAAAGTGGACGATTGCAAAACTTTTAATTCATATTTGTGTCCTAAAGTTAATATTAGTAATACCATAACTGTTTATACTTAAAAGCTTCTATATATTGTTTGTACTTGATAATTTACTTTTTTATTAATAGAAGTGAATTTTTTTATAATAATATTATTAATCCATATGCTTAGTTATTACTTTAATATCTTCTTGGCTTATAAAAAAAATAGTAGTTATAAAAAAGTCTGGCGTAGCTATTAAAATTATGAATTTATAGATTAGTATTTATTACAAGTATTACTGTAGCAAGTCACATAGAAACAAAATATTTCAAAGTTAAAAATTATGTGACACAAGTGTTTTCAAAAGTAAACAATAATCGAACATTTGATCAAGTTACGAGTTATACTCAAACAGAGAGGTTCATCATTTCCGCCACGCTGAATTAACAAAAAACCCTTTTTATAATTTATAGTTTCTATTCTTCCCTTAATCTTATAGAATATAAGCAAAACGCAATAACGCATCGCAGTTTATAAATGAGGTGAGTACACTTCAATTTTCGATGTCCTCCACTTGCATAAAATTTGCCAGATTTGCTTTGTTACATTCCCCTCCCAGCAGTACTTTCTTTTCGTAATTCTGAAAATAATTTAGCACTTGGTTAGCAGCAGGGGTTACCTATTTAATTAATTAACACTTATAGTCATATAATGGATAAATAGTGTCTTTTTATTTAGAAGATATATATAATACAAGAATTATCAAAGCAGTATCTTTTTAATTGTTAGGTATACTCTACAAGGAATATTTCTTGTTTAGTTACGGTTATTACACAATAGTTGTATTGATACTCACACAAGCGAAAATGCGATTTTTAACATTAATAACCTGCAAAAAAATTAAAATAGGTCCAAGTAAAAAAAACTGATTCATTATTGTAAATGTAGAATCTACTTTTATTTTAATAGATATATACATATATAAGATTTTGTTCAATACCAACTTTTGTAAGAGTTATGGAGGGAGGTATGTTATAACCTTTTATTCTAGACCGATTTAGTATACAGTTATTTTTTTTAAATGTCTGTTAAAAAAACTAAATAGTTGTGGATAAAACTTTTACCGTTTACCATACTCTGTTTTATCATACATACAAGCTTAATTTACAGAAAATTTCCTAAAGCTTTTTTAAATATTTTTATAATCAGCTATAACTAAAATCTCTTAAAATTTTTAAACTTTAGGCTATTTAAGCACAGTATGTATCTTTGCAATATTATATAAGTATCCAATAGGAGTAGTATGTCCCTTATGTTGATAATAAAACCCTATATTTAACAATATTCTATTTTAAATTATTATATTTAGGTGCAAGCGTGTACTTATTTTAGTATTTAAAATATAATTTAACATAGTTTGGCCTTTATTATGTTGAAATTTCTTTATAGGCTACAGTAAAAATGCTTTTTTATATATTTTACGGCCCTTCATCATTCATAAATTAACTTTCGCTAATAATTTTTTACAGACGAAAAACTTATTTTTCAACATATAAGCGAGGCTGTTTCAGCAGTCACAAACTTAATCGACGAACCATTTTCCCACAGTTATACTCAAACTTATCGTATCCCTTCCTCGTCGGTCTCTTTATAATAGTATAGTTTAGAGTCGTTAACTTAATAAATTAATTAATAAGTGCAAAGGATGCATGTATACTTTAGTTTTTCAAAGTAATTCTTAGGATAAGTAAAAGACAAAAACAAATAAATAGATAAGCAAGTAATTTATTTATTAATATTACGGTAAAATAATTATTTATTTTCTCTTCTAGAACTCTATCTCGGCCAGCATATCAGAAATTTTAGAATCTCTCAAAAACAAGATTAAGGTATACCCAATATTATAAATTTGAGTTTATGGTGTAAATATTTAAAAAAGTTAAGGCTTAATATGGAGTGCAGTCTAGTAAAATTATCTTGTACGTTTAACAAGTATGGCTTGTGCTATATAGACTTCACCTTGTTTAAACATAGTGTCTCACGTAGAGTCTATTTAGCTTAATAGAAAATAACTTTAGATTAAATAAAGAGGAACTACAACTATATTGCCTATTCTTGTAAAAATCTTTATGGTTCTTAAGTTATTATGAGAAAAGGGGTTCCTTATACTATTATTGATCTATAAAATTAATATATATATATAGGAGTTTTCTATATAAAGATATGCACTTTTTAGACTAACATGCGCAAACCAACCTACACGTGAGTTATCCGCAAGGAAGTAGTAGCAAATAATTTTACTCTGACCTTTGCGGATGCTCGGTAAGTCGAGCGCAGACCGTTTGGATTTGATTCGGGCGCGAGTAGCACGAGTGTTCCGATTTTCTCGGAGAAAGTCACTCCGCAGCACTATCCCTGCCCCTGGGGATTAGAGATTTGACTTGTCAGGGGGCTGAAAGTGCTTCTCGCCGGTGCACACGCCCCAACCACTAGATAAATTAACCAAAAACATTATAAACTAATTTTTCTAGGATAAACGCAATTTTGGTACCAGATATTTATATATTTAAGTATGGTAAATATAACGACTTTGTCATTTAAATGCAACCTTAGTTAAACATGTACATTTAGAGAACCAAATTTAAGATAAACAAATTATCCATTAATGGAAATTCTTTTAACCTTTTGCGAAGGTATATACATGCGACTTCATTGTTTGTAATGGCATTAGGTATTATTATACTATTCTAGTATACCATAAAGAGACCTGTGCAATGCCAAATTTAAACTATAAACTTTATATCTCATGAAGTTTCTCGCTTTATCCTCAGTTATTTTATATTACGTCACCACTTGCAAAAGGTTTCTAAACTGTTTGGCTGGTCGGGTAAACGTTTAAGTAGAGTAATGACATGACATTTAAAAGATTGGAAACTTTACTACTTGGTAAAACGATAAGTTTAACTAAGAACTTTAAAATATTATACAGAGTAATATCATATAATTAAGGAAAGCTTGAAATGGAACAGTTTTTAAGTTTTAAGGGATCTTTTATTTCAAATTTGTTTTAAGTTATTTTAATGCTGTTACTAAAGGAATTTAGTCGTTTCTCTAACTTAAAAGCGCTTTTGAGTATGCCTGGTTATATCTTCATACCTTTCGAGTTCTAGTTGTTCTAGAAAATTGACGTGTAAAACAGAAATCGTTTTACTTTAAGAGAAAACAGGTGAACGAATTTATTTAAACCGACTCATTTTTATATTATATAGCGGTTTACTATTAAATAATATTTAAACTGATATAATTTTTATATCATTATGCTTTTTAAAATTTTCGTGTGTGCTATATAGCTGAAAAGAACACAATTAACAGCCTGACTCCATATCATTAAAAATTTTTTAATATTTGGGTAAGCAACAAGTCTAGCTAGTTACTATCTGCAACGCTTAACCTTCCTCCTTTTATTTAAACGTTTGACATATAAACAAAAGAATATTTTTTTTCTTCTAAAAAAATTTATTAGGTTTTTAATTTTTTTTTTGGGTAATTATATTGCTTATAGATATCTCAAAGTACTGCTATCCCAATAGCTACACAAATGAAGTGTTTAGAGCTCTTTTCGACCAGGAAAGGTCTTGTGGAATCTTTTTTAAATAAAGTTAAACAGATCTTTTCTCGACGAAATGAAGCCTTTAAAAAGGGTTTAAGAGAAATTCTCTTTTTTTTTAAGATCATAAATTATTAATAGAATAGTGGGTGTGTATATTTATTCCAATAAGTTTTTTTGGAGAGAGTTTCATCTTTGAGTATTTTTGCTAAGTTTATTAATTTAAAATATATAGATTTAAATCTTTATAAGCTTAAAAAACATAAAAATAAGCTCTATTTTTGTAGTATTTAGTAAAGTTGACTAGTTTTTATCTATTATTTAACATAATTATTTTAAAACAAAAAATCTGTCTTACCTTTTTTACTGTTAAACTATTAAAAAAAAAATTTAATAAATAAAAATTCCAATTTAAATTTTTTTTTTTTTAATTTTTTTTAGCTGCTATTGAAGCACTTTTGGAGTGGTTTCTATCGGTTTTGTTAAAGTTTTATAAAAAAAAAGAAAATGTTTCTTTAGATAAGTCTTATGATAAAGAAACGTTGAAGGGTTTGCTTTTGATATCCTAATTATTAAAAATTAAATTGTATTTAAAACAACAGTTTTTTATTTATTTGTTATTAAAATAAAACCATACTTTTTTCATATATTTAAAATCATCATAATTTATAGTTATTTAGTTATATTTTGTAAATTAAAAATGGGGAATTTTATAAACATTGTCTCAGAGACTATTGTTTAAAGCTTTATTTACTGATTTTGTATATAAATATATCATAAAATATATTTTTTTATACATAAATTTATATTTTCTTCGAAAGACATGTTATAAAGCCATTAAAATATTTAAAAATACAAATATAATTATTAACGATATCCTAATTTTTAAAAATAACAATAATAATTAATAGCTTATGAATAAAAATAATAAGATTAAACAAGATAAGTAATATCTAAAATTATTTTTTAAAAAATTCGGATTACAAAAAGTAAAAATAAATTATCATTTTAAAGATTACGAAGTAAAACATTTAGGATAAAATAAATAAAAATTTAGAAAAATAAATTTAATATAGCAAAAAAAATTTAGAACAAATTATATAATAACTCAATATATTTTTTTTCAAACTATTTTCTTATGTATAGCAAAACAGTTATCAAAGGATATTAAAACAAAAAAAATTTTAAAAATTTTAATTTCTTTATGACGATGAGGGCTAAGTAAAAATATTAGTAGTATGTAAGAGTACGTTGAGCTTGATATATCAATTTTATTTGTTTAATAAGTTTCTTAACGAGTAATACAAGTAGTAAATCATTACTATTTTTTAAAATTTTATAATTTATTTTTTGTGCTTGCTTTCGTTTAAAATAATAAGAAAATTTACTCTTTTTATATTTGATTATTAATTTTGTATTGAACTCATTTTACAATTCTTATAGTTTTTCTTATTTAAACATTTTTTCCCTTTAATAAAATATTTCGTTAGATTTAAATATATTATTAAAGTTTTTATATTTTATTTTATACCATTAAAAAATTTGACTTTTTATTTTACATGTTGAGGTAGCCTTGCTAAATTGGAGTCTAATTGGAGGAGGTAACTTTTTTTAACGACTTTAATTTTTAAGGCATGCTTCGTGTTTCCATTTAGTTTCTCCAAAATTTACATAGTATTTAAATTTTATTTATAACACTCAAGGAAGTGTTAAACAATAGAAAGTCTGGTTTAAGAATATATTTCACAACTGGGTTATCGATAAAATATATAAAATTTAAGAAGCTCGAGAGTTATTTAGCGCATAATCAATTTAAATACTTATATCTAATAAAAACATTGTATAAAAGTTTAAAGGTGAATTGGCAACTTATAATTTTTTATAAAAAAAATATTTAAACAAAATGCTTTGTTAAAAGGATCATTCTAAATGAATCAATCTAAATTGTTTATACTCTTCAATAGTGAAAAATTCAAATAATTTTTGTCTCACTACTTTATTGAGTGACGATATATAAAAAAAAGGTCCAGAGATTGTATCGATATATGCACTAACTAAAAATTTCAAAAGAATTATTTATGTTTTTTAACGACTTATCCACTTATCACATTTCATTTTCGAACAAGTCAATTTTTAAGATATTCGCTGTATTACTGTCTTATTAAAATTTTTATTTTGAACTTTTTCAAGCACTAAAATTCGGTTGTATAAATTAGCAATACTTTTTCTTATACTTAGTTTAATTTTTCCTTAACTATTGACTCTGCACATACGTAGTAAAAATTTTTGTACACACCGATAATCTATTACTACCGTTAAGTAATATTTCTACTAATTCAAAATTATTCTTATGAAAGCTAAGGCCACTTTTTATAAAGTTTTACTTTTAATAAATAAAATATAAAGCAATCGTTTTTAACAACAATCTTTTAGTTAAAATTTCTATAAGGAGTTGTCCTTTTTATTTTCTTTTTTTTTGTTGCAATCAGCACTTAACTTTTTGAGGCGCAAATTCTGTATATATTATTATTAAGGTTCAGGCCGTAGAGTAGTCTTTGCGTGTTACTTTTTTTCAAAAACTGATCCACAACGCGGACGTTCTGTAGCGGGAGATAGGTTTTTCTCTAGGAAAGTATAGATATTTATAAGGTTTAGTATATTTAATATAGTTTTTCTTATATCAAACGCTGGTATGAAAGCGTGCGTCGACTGAGTTTAGATGCCGTTATTTTTCATGATGGTTTACAAACGGATTTTATAGGCAAATTTCAAACAGATAAAGTATTTTAATAATTAATAACTGTAATCTTAACCATATAAGGTTAAAATAATTATTAGATTCGCTTTGTAAAAGTAAAACTGGGTAATCGCTCTACCAACGATGAGCGATTCTTCGTTTACCAACAGTATCTTCGCGAGCACTTGGATATCAAAGCGGTTTTCTTTACAGGTTTTTTTAAGAAATTTGGAAAAAAGCTGGGACAAAAAGTTCATATCGAAAGTTAGATATTTCCGATGTTTATTTTCGAATGAATCCCTTTGAATTAGTAAGAGTAATTGGAAACCGGTTATATATCGGTCAGGACAGGGGACAAAATATGCGTTCTAATCTCTGGATGAAGTTCAGGTTGTTTTATTACGGGCTATAATAAAAAATTTATAAAAAAGTAGCTTTTGATTAGATTTAACTGGTGTGTGACTGAAGAAGCTAATAAAAAAGTTCTTGAGCGAATACAAACTCATAAGCAGGTTTATTTATTAGCTCGTCGTAAACAGATGAACTTTCTAATTAAAAAAACTTCTATAGGTTTATAATGCAGGAATTATAGGTGGTTACACAGCAATGGTACTAAGTTTCGTATAAATTTATATCTAGTCGGCTATGTCATATATATATATATGTAAAGATACTCCCGTTTTTAAGTAAAGTGACTGCTTACTTGAATAAATTGGATAAGAATTACAACTGTAACATGTTGGTGGTAAATTGGATAGTACACTTACATTATAATTACGACGTATTCACCGGTTTTCCTTTGAACAGGTACTGAAAACTTTATATAAATTATATTATTTTCTATTGCTTAATGTTTTACTAGCTTGTTTTTTGAAAAGGAGCAAGATCCTCAAGGGATCTTCATCGTCCATAAGTAAATTATTAAGCGAGTCGCCCATTTATTTTAAAAAACATTTACTAATCTCTAAAATCTTTTTCATTTGATATTTCTGATGAAAATTCAAAGTTCAGTTAGACAATAAAACCTTTAGATTTCCATAATTTTTTTAGCGATGGGACTATAAATATTTCACTAAATGAGTTAAAATTATATTTTATTAGTATTATAAGTATCTCACAACCTTATTAAGTATTTTGCTAAATCCATAAGATAGATCGCATAGTAAATTAGTAATAGGGCGCTTCTAATTAAATAAAAGTTCGCTAACTATTCAAGATTTTAAAGATTGTAATTCTTGTTTTTTATTTCCAAGGAAACCAAAGGGGTTCTCTTATAAAATAATGTCAATATCTTACTTAATAGCAACCATAAATACTTAAGTATTATATTTCGTTGCCCAATTATCGAGATCTCCGCGGCAAGGAAGCATCTTAAAGTTCGGTAAAGTGAAGTGATAAAAAATTGTTATTTCTTTATTGATAAACCGCGATAGTAATAGTTCTAAAATTCGTGCGCTCTGCATGCCCTTAGGAAGATGCTTTGCCCCTATTTAATATAGCGCTCTTCTGACAAAGAGATTATTGCAAAGCATATTTAGTAGTAGATAGCCGTGAGAATTGTGCAATATGAAAATTACAAAGCAATAGAAATAAATAAATACAAGGTTATTACTATTCGTACCAACCAATGTATTTTATTAACTATGGAAAACTCAGCCTCGAAAAAGTTAAATTTAGTTAAGTAGAAACGTATTACTTACAGTTTTTTTAAAACAACGTGGCGCCATACTCATTTAAGTCTATGTAGGTTATAAGGTAATATTCACGTACAAATAAATCTTATTAGTAGGCCCGTAGGAAATTGACCATTTGAAATTTATAATATAAAAATACCCATTATAAGTTTGCTTTTTTTTTAAACTGCTAAAAATTTTGTTCACTTGAAAAATAGAGTGAAACTAAGGAATTTGAAAATGTTTAATATTTAATTATACGAAATAAACAAATAAAATAATCATGAGGAATTACATATTATTCAAGTTTCACAAAAAAAAAAAGTTTTGTTCCAAAAAAATTACTTTGATAAGTTCTTTTCTTGCATTAATAAATATTAGAATTTTTAAATAACTCGAAAAAATTTTCAGAATTTTCGGTAGTTTATGTTAGAGAAACCACCTAACTTCTAATCATTTATATATTTCGGTGAGTCCATCCGGCGTTGTCCTTTCGATGTTGAGCTCAGTGTCATCTTTATAACTTCAAAAAAAATTAAGCTGCCGATATAATAGAAATAAAAAAATTGGTATAAACAGTAAGGTTTGCTAAATTTTGCAAGTTTTCGCTACGGGTTTTAAAACCAACAATTTTGCAGATAATTAAGCTAATACTGAGCTACAGAGTCAGTTTACATATTTAATAATCCCTGCAGTATTTTGAAATTTTACAGAGTTGTAATCTACTTTACTAACAGTAGTTCCTTCACTTGATATAACTTATATATAGTTTTATATAGTATAGTAAAGTAAGCTTCTTGCTTTGCCCTCTGCATGTTTACTTTTCGATTTACCTTATTTGTTTAGTTTTATACTTTCGGCTTTACATATAGCAAATGCTCCAAGTCTACACTTGAAGTTTTTAAAGCATTTATATACCCAAATAACTACAACTGACGGCTCTAAAACAGTTTAATTACCGGTAAGAAACTATATCAATAATCTTGTAATTGCTTTAAATTAAAATATTAAACCATAATTATTAAAATTATACATAAATTATGCTGACTTAGTATTAGTATGAATAACTTAGATAGTACAACAAATGATTCTGAGTTAACCCTTGTTAAAGCTGTCCAAGAAGGCTTCTTGGAACTCTGCAGGTTAGCTGAACACTTCTATTTTTAATACATAATCTCTTTACTTACTTATTATAGACAAAAAATAGAAATTGAAGGTTATGATGTAAATCTATTAGACAGTGAAGGTGTTTCCCTTTTGCATTGGGCAGCCATAAACGACAGAAGGGAAGTTGTTAGGTATTTACTTTCTTTATCCATAGGCAATGTAGGTAGTTCACAATAACACAAATAAAAATTATACAAAAAGGTATTTGCTTCAAAAGGGAGCAATCTATGATAGACATTGCGGAGAGTTTGATTCTACAAGCCTACACTGGGCAGTTTACCGTGTAAGAAAATGCAGCTACTATATAGCAAACACTAAACAGAATCTTGTTACACATATGCCCGTTCGTATGGATGTAAAAGTATTCTTTTCCAGGGTCACCTGCACACGATTATTCTTCTTCTTCGCTACGGTTCCGATCCCTACGAAGAAGATAATAGAGGGTGCAATGCGCTTCATATAGCTGCTCAGTTTGGATATCCTCTTGTATAAAATACAAAATTTTCTTGAACAATTTTTTAAGCACAAGTATATAGCAAAAATCAAGTTTTTAGCTACTATTATATATATATAACTGGCAATTTTTTTATTTAGATTTTTATTATAAAAAACTTTTTAGCTTTGCATTTATTTTGTTGAAAAGTGTTACATGGAAGTAAACACTCGAGATGCGTTCGGGATAACACCTTTAATGTGGGCGGTGACCAGGTCCACTTTCTTAACGGGTCAAACGCTCATATTATTAATATCTACGTGCAGTTTCACAGCAGTTGATACAGTAAGAGCGCTGTCCGGCCTGGGCGCTGACTTAAATTTGCAAGACAATAACGGATTAACAGGTGAAAAAAAATAGGCATTCTTCAAATTTATAACTATTTTTTACGTTTAAAAATATGAGAAAGCGCTTCACTGGGCAGTTGATAAAGGGAAATTAAAAGTTGTTTCGGAATTGTTGGAGAGAGGCGCGAGAATAGACATAAAAGACTGCTCTGGCCTGGATGCTGGTTTTTATTAAATCTATGTAATCGCGACGCTAGTGTTTAGTTACTATTCATACTTATTTCTCTTGAAGAGGCGTTTTCAGAAGGAAAGAAGCAAAAAAAAATCACTGCATTTATAAAAAGATGGCGCTTCTATAAATTTTCTCCGCTTAGCAAATATCAATGGCTACATCGACTTATACTATTTGTACTTCCGGGTCGCCCTGGCTATTCCCCTTCCTCCACTCCTGTTCGTTTCTAACTGCACCATTAACAATAAAGGGGTCGCACTGCTAGCCAATCTCCTTCTTGTAGCCGCCCTCCCGGCTATAAAGGCCTTCATTGGTATCATTGCCGTATGGCTGCTCCTGGCATTCACTGCGAGAGCTTTCTGGCCGCTGAATGGCAAGAAGCCCTTCTCGTTCGGGATTGTGGTTGGAACGTTGACGCTCTTGTTTGGTAGGAACAGCGCCGTTACAGAGCGTGTCACACTTTTATTCATATTTTTTTTTAGTTGTCTTTGGAGTGTGGCTTGTTCCTCTTAACAGCGAGCATGACTTTCTACTAATAGCGTTTATTATATCGTTCTACTGCTGCTGCCACTCGCTGTATCTCTCGTGGAAGTGGTGATACACATGCTATTGGTCAGCGTGAGTGCGTCTGCTAAACTTTTATTCCTTCTCCTTGGAAGTGATCCTGGCTTCATCCGCGAGGCCGAAGTAATCAGACTAACTGAGATCATTACCCGCGCAGAGGAAGAAAAGATAGGCGAAGCCCACGTGTGCTACACTTGTTTGGTTATAATTCCGTGTCATTGCGAAAATGCACGCCGTCTGACTGCCGCAATGCACAGCTGCTAAAGCCTACCAGAAGCAAGCACTGCAGCCAATGCGGGGAGTGCGTGCGCCTATTTGACCATCACTGTCCGTTTATTAACAATTGCGTGGGCGGGCGAAATCACAGGTTCGGTGTATTGTCTACTAGTTAATCCGAGACGGCTAATAATTCTACCGGCTAGTAGATATTTTATTGGTTTTCTCATTTTCCTGCCGCTCGGAAGCTACTTTTACCTTTGCTTATGCATAAACTGTAAGCTATTACAAGCCAAGAAGCGGTGGTACACTAACTAAAAGGGGGTGGAAGATCTCAGACACACGTGCATGAGCGCCGACAGTAAATCAGTGCTATCTATGCAGTGCCTTCACGCGGAAACAGTGGTAGCCTCATTAAAAAAAACGCCAAAGCTTCGCTATATAAAAGAGTGCTGCTCTGTATGGCAGGTGTGCTGGGCGGGTCTAACGGCAGCCTTCCACGGGTTTTGGGTTTTTTTTATGAATCTCTCGCAACTGTATCAGGTCCCAATGGCGTGGAATTCCGCCCTTCTGCGAAGAGACACTAAAGCACGTGTTTTCTATGTAGATTACGGTCAATTTAACGACCAATGAGCAAGTTCTTCTCCATGCTCGGTCGGTTAGTTACCTGCAGGACGCCAATGTATATCTTTGTACTTTTTCCTGTTTGCCCCTCTGAATGGCTCCTTCGCTGTGCAGGGAAAATACACAAACAAATACGATCGCGGCTGCTGGCGCAACTTTACTAGTTTTTGGGTAAGGCCCACCTCCTCTTGGTTTCTTATATGCATTATTCTAACGATTGTACATAGACCAATCGGCGTCTTAGAGAAAACTATGGGGATGACCAAGCCTTGCAAGTCTAGCGGATGGCGACCAGATATAGTTTATTCCTTGTAAGACCCTAAAGAATACGTACTGGTTCGTAGAATTCATTCCTTATTTCTTCTTCAGCCTGTAACCGATAGAGGACATTCGATACTTTAAGAATATAATACAACCAATAAAAGCCAATACCTTAATTTTTTTCCCCGAACTTTCTTAATGTGGTTCCGGATTTTTTCTTTTCTGCGCCTTTCTTTTAATATAACCTCCTTCGTTTTGAGCTCATTCCTGGCACGCACTCCTTTATAAGGAATGCACGTGGTGAGTCTTTGCTCGAGGGTTCTGGACGCACTCGCAAGAAGTAATACCTTTACAACCAACCCTCGAAAGGTTATTGCGGCGGCCATGTGGGGACACGTGGGGAGAATGGTCCAAAACTTCTCCGGAATGACCGATATTGTGCTTCTCCTTCCATTCTTTGTATCTCAAGTGCGGATAAAGAAAGTATAGCGAAAACACAAATCCACAGAGGCGAGGGCAGAAGTACTTGTGCGTATTATAAGAAGCGCTGATCCAGACTCCCGCCTCGTTCTTGATTCGTTTTTTTTTCTTGTCTTCTTCAACACCAACGAACTTTTTCTTTTTTCTGTCCCATTTTTTCTATATATAATTTATCATTCAAAACTGACCAATGGCGTGTCTTTACAACTAACAAAGTTGTTGGGTTTTTCATGCTGCTCAACTTCGTCTTGAGTCAAGTCGAGAATCTGACTGCAGACGGAAGACTGAAAGCATTCCGATGAGCGCAATCTAAAGAAAACTCTGTAAAGGGAATGGCCAGAAGCCACGCGATGTGCGCAAAAAACCCTTTTTCTTGATAATAATTAGATGGGCGATACGGAATGAAAAATTCGCTTCGCTCGCCTAAACGAAGAGAATAACCGTAATGACTCTGCACAATAAGACTTTAGAAAAAAGTAACTTTTGGACTTTGGCACGTTTATCACTATATTCAGCTCGCAAGCCGGCTTCTCGCGCCCGTCGCTGGGAGGTTGCACCGTATCTTTGCCAGCGGTTCTTTCCCGCCTGGCCACGTGGGATACCAATAAGCAAACTGGCTTGTATTATATCGAGGCCAAGCTAAATACTTTCGCCTCTGAATAGAAGCGTCATGTTGCTTGCGCTTCAGCTTCATCAAGTCCAGCAGTTCGTTTGAGGGGTGCTTGATTTTTTTATACTCAAAAATGGTTTGAGACGGCCGAAAGTTTTTCACTTGAGCCAAAAAAGTTTCGCGAGTCGTGTCCTCTGTAGATTCTACTATGCTCGTCTAGTTAACAAAAAAACACCAATGAAGAATACGAGCGGAGGAGAAGTCCGGGTGGGCCCCAAAATTCTGTTCAAGAAGTTCTTTAGCGCGGCGCACTGACTCAGTTGAGGGTTTCTGCCGAGAACGGAGGTACATCTGCATGGCATTTTGACAGACTCGAAAAAGAGATTGCTATCGGTGGACATACATGTGAGTTTCTGCTAAAAATACTAAACTAACATAAAACTGTTGCATACCACATCGGTACTGCGCGAATGAAGGTCGGAATAACACTCGCGAAAGGGCTCCAGAATTCCTTCTGAAACACACCAAAAAAAATTCGCATCTGGGGTCTCTTTAAGCAAGGGGCCTCTATTAGCACCACCCGATTGGGGCCTTCAAGTCAAAAAAGGGAACCGCTAGCGCTGGTAGAAGCGATTGGACGGCCGAGATAGAGGTGAAGGTCAAGCATATAAGGCAGTTCATCCGGAGCAACCAATGCATAAGCAGTACCGTGACGGCCTGCCCGAGCCACGCGACCTGACCGATGCACAAAGAGCTTGCAGGGAACGAGCGGATCCCGTGAAAAAATTAGAATTTCAAAAATTGCTTAAGGGAAACCTTGGGAGTAGCAGGAAAGTGATAGTGAATCACGCATTCGAGAAGGGGAATGTCGATCCCCCTTGCAGCGACATCAGTAACGACAAGAACATTGGTTTTGCCCTCCCGAAAATTGGCGGCTTGAATTTTTCTTTCTAGTTAATCAGCAACAATTTAGTTTACTCATAGAAAATAAAAGATTTGCGGACCAATGGGATCGAGAGATCCGTAAAGGTACGAACAACAGTGGCCATTCCGAACAAGAATTTCCTTTAGAAGTTCCACGTGATGCCTCGTCGCAACAAACACCAAAGTTGGAGCATCTGCTTTGACCTAGAGAGAAAAGATTGACCATCGCGTGAAATGATAAACGCGCACGTCTGTGCGCAAGTAGATGCTAATTATAACTCCCTTTACATTATACGCCACAATATATACATGATGTTCAAAAGCGAACCTTGATCGAAAGTAAATACAACAAGTGAGCGAGTTTATCCTCACTTCTTACTTTTATAAAAGAAAGCTAAAAGAATCAATAATATTAATTAATAATAATTTTAAAAAATTTTAAAAATTAAGGTACTTGGAGATTTTCACTTAATTTTGTTTCCAAATCGAGTCTAACTAGAACGGGATCCTTTAAACCTGGAATTTCAGTAGTCAAGAATTAAAAAAAAATTAAAAATTTCTCTTACCTGCTTGAGTAAAATCTGCTAAAGCTTTAGGCATGGTAGCGGAGAACAACAAAGTTTGTCTTTTTATAGGAATCTGCTTGATAATATCGTTTAGTTGCTCTTGAAAGCCGAGCTCAAACAATCTGAGGCGTTTCAATTAA
>NW_026972428.1:0-52708 GCF_036711695.1 Zophobas morio | reverse complement strand
ATCTGATTGGCTTAAAAGGACAAGAAAACACTTCAAAAGTGACGTTTCTGAAGAATTTTAACAGTTTTCTTGTATCTACGAACGCCAGAATGCATAAAATTGACCTAAACGTCTCCTTTTCCTATTCTGAGTCGATTCTGCATGCTTTAAGTGTGTTTGGTGGCTCAGAACCATCAAAAAACGTTGAAATATAGTTCAAATTCAATAAAAATCGACAAAAATACAGTTTCTAGCTAAAATTTGATGGTTTCGTTGCACTTTCCGAGCCCGTAGGGTATCTGATTGGCTTAAAAGTACAAGAAAACACTTCAAAAGTGACGTTTCTGAAGAATTTTAACAGTTTTCTTGTATCTACGAACGCCAGAATGCATAAAATTGACCTAAACGTCTCCTTTTCCTATTCTGAGTCGATTCTGCATGCTTTAAGTGTGTTTGGTGGCTCAGAACCATCAAAAAACGTTGAAATATAGTTCAAATTCAATAAAAATCAACAAAAATACAGTTTCTAGCTAAAATTTGATGGTTTCGTTGCACTTTCCGAGCCCGTCGGGTATCTGATTGGCTTAAAAGTACAAGAAAACACTTCAAAAGTGACGTTTCTGAAGAATTTTAACAGTTTTCTTGTATCTACGAACGCCAGAATGCATAAAATTGACCTAAACGTCTCCTTTTCCTATTCTGAGTCGATTCTGCATGCTTTAAGTGTGTTTGGTGGCTCAGAACCATCAAAAAACGTTGAAATATAGTTCAAATTCAATAAAAATCGACAAAAATACAGTTTCTAGCTAAAATTTGATGGTTTCGTTGCACTTTCCGAGCCCGTTGGGTATCTGATTGGCTTAAAAGTACAAGAAAACACTTCAAAAGTGACGTTTCTGAAGAATTTTAACAGTTTTCTTGTATCTACGAACGCCAGAATGCATAAAATTGACCTAAACGTCTCCTTTTCCTATTCTGAGTCGATTCTGCATGCTTTAAGTGTGTTTGGTGGCTCAGAACCATCAAAAAACGTTGAAATATAGTTCAAATTCAATAAAAATCGACAAAAATACAGTTTCTAGCTAAAATTTGATGGTTTCGTTGCACTTTCCGAGCCCGTTGGGTATCTGATTGGCTTAAAAGGACAAGAAAACACTTCAAAAGTGACGTTTCTGAAGAATTTTAACAGTTTTCTTGTATCTACGAACGCCAGAATGCATAAAATTGACCTAAACGTCTCCTTTTCCTATTCTGAGTCGATTTTGCATGCTTTAAGTGTGTTTGGTGGCTCAGAACCATCAAAAAAACGTTGAAATATAGATCAAATTCAATAAAAATCGACAAAAATACAGTTTCTAGCTAAAATTTGATGGTTTCGTTGCACTTTCCGAGCCCGTAGGGTATCTGATTGGCTTAAAAGTACAAGAAAACACTTCAAAAGTGACGTTTCTGAAGAATTTTAACAGTTTTCTTGTATCTACGAACGCCAGAATGCATAAAATTGACCTAAACGTCTCCTTTTCCTATTCTGAGTCGATTCTGCATGCTTTAAGTGTGTTTGGTGGCTCAGAACCATCAAAAAACGTTGAAATATAGTTCAAATTCAATAAAAATCGACAAAAATACAGTTTCTAGCTAAAATTTGATGGTTTCGTTGCACTTTCCGAGCCCGTAGGGTATCTGATTGGCTTAAAAGTACAAGAAAACACTTCAAAAGTGACGTTTCTAAAGAATTTTAACAGTTTTCTTGTATCTACGAACGCCAGAATGCATAAAATTGACCTAAACGTCTCCTTTTCCTATTCTGAGTCGATTCTGCATGCTTTAAGTGTGTTTGGTGGCTCAGAACCATCAAAAAACGTTGAAATATAGTTCAAATTCAATAAAAATCGACAAAAATACAGTTTCTAGCTAAAATTTGATGGTTTCGTTGCACTTTCCGAGCCCGTCGGGTATCTGATTGGCTTAAAAGTACAAGAAAACACTTCAAAAGTGACGTTTCTGAAGAATTTTAACAGTTTTCTTGTATCTACGAACGCCAGAATGCATAAAATTGACCTAAACGTCTCCTTTTCCTATTCTGAGTCGATTCTGCATGCTTTAAGTGTGTTTGGTGGCTCAGAACCATCAAAAAACGTTGAAATATAGTTCAAATTCAATAAAAATCGACAAAAATACAGTTTCTAGCTAAAATTTGATGGTTTCGTTGCACTTTCCGAGCCCGTAGGGTATCTGATTGGCTTAAAAGGACAAGAAAACACTTCAAAAGTGACGTTTCTGAAGAATTTTAACAGTTTTCTTGTATCTACGAACGCCAGAATGCATAAAATTGACCTAAACGTCTCCTTTTCCTATTCTGAGTCGATTCTGCATGCTTTAAGTGTGTTTGGTGGCTCAGAACCATCAAAAAACGTTGAAATATAGTTCAAATTCAATAAAAATCGACAAAAATACAGTTTCTAGCTAAAATTTGATGGTTTCGTTGCACTTTCCGAGCCCGTAGGGTATCTGATTGGCTTAAAAGTACAAGAAAACACTTCAAAAGTGACGTTTCTGAAGAATTTTAACAGTTTTCTTGTATCTACGAACGCCAGAATGCATAAAATTTACCTAAACGTCTCCTTTTCCTATTCTGAGTCGATTCTGCATGCTTTAAGTGTGTTTGGTGGCTCAGAACCATCAAAAAACGTTGAAATATAGTTCAAATTCAATAAAAATCGACAAAAATACAGTTTCTAGCTAAAATTTGATGGTTTCGTTGCACTTTCCGAGCCCGTAGGGTATCTGATTGGCTTAAAAGTACAAGAAAACACTTCAAAAGTGACGTTTCTGAAGAATTTTAACAGTTTTCTTGTATCTACGAACGCCAGAATGCATAAAATTGACCTAAACGTCTCCTTTTCCTATTCTGAGTCGATTCTGCATGCTTTAAGTGTGTTTGGTGGCTCAGAACCATCAAAAAACGTTGAAATATAGTTCAAATTCAATAAAAATCGACAAAAATACAGTTTCTAGCTAAAATTTGATGGTTTCGTTGCACTTTCCGAGCCCGTAGGGTATCTGATTGGCTTAAAAGTACAAGAAAACACTTCAAAAGTGACGTTTCTGAAGAATTTTAACAGTTTTCTTGTATCTACGAACGCCAGAATGCATAAAATTGACCTAAACGTCTCCTTTTCCTATTCTGAGTCGATTCTGCATGCTTTAAGTGTGTTTGGTGGCTCAGAACCATCAAAAAACGTTGAAATATAGTTCAAATTCAATAAAAATCGACAAAAATACAGTTTCTAGCTAAAATTTGATGGTTTCGTTGCACTTTCCGAGCCCGTAGGGTATCTGATTGGCTTAAAAGTACAAGAAAACACTTCAAAAGTGACGTTTCTGAAGAATTTTAACAGTTTTCTTGTATCTACGAACGCCAGAATGCATAAAATTGACCTAAACGTCTCCTTTTCCTATTCTGAGTCGATTCTGCATGCTTTAAGTGTGTTTGTGGCTCAGAACCATCAAAAAACGTTGAAATATAGTTCAAATTCAATAAAAATCGACAAAAATACCGTTTCTAGCTAAAATTTGATGGTTTCGTTGCACTTTCCGAGCCCGTAGGGTATCTGATTGGCTTAAAAGTACAAGAAAACACTTCAAAAGTGACGTTTCTGAAGAATTTTAACAGTTTTCTTGTATCTACGAACGCCAGAATGCATAAAATTGACCTAAACGTCTCCTTTTCCTATTCTGAGTCGATTCTGCATGCTTTAAGTGTGTTTGGTGGCTCAGAACCATCAAAAAACGTTGAAATATAGTTCAAATTCAATAAAAATCGACAAAAATACAGTTTCTAGCTAAAATTTGATGGTTTCGTTGCACTTTCCGAGCCCGTAGGGTATCTGATTGGCTTAAAAGTACAAGAAAACACTTCAAAAGTGACGTTTCTGCAGAATTTTAACAGTTTTCTTGTATCTACGAACGCCAGAATGCATAAAATTGACCTAAACGTCTCCTTTTCCTATTCTGAGTCGATTCTGCATGCTTTAAGTGTGTTTGGTGGCTCAGAACCATCAAAAAACGTTGAAATATAGTTCAAATTCAATAAAAATCGACAAAAATACAGTTTCTAGCTAAAATTTGATGGTTTCGTTGCACTTTCCGAGCCCGTAGGGTATCTGATTGGCTTAAAAGTACAAGAAAACATTTCAAAAGTGACGTTTCTGAAGAATTTTAACAGTTTTCTTGTATCTACGAACGCCAGAATGCATAAAATTGACCTAAACGTCTCCTTTTCCTATTCTGAGTCGATTCTGCATGCTTTAAGTGTGTTTGGTGGCTCAGAACCATCAAAAAACGTTGAAATATAGTTCAAATTCAATAAAAATCGAAAAAAATACAGTTTCTAGCTAAAATTTGATGGTTTCGTTGCACTTTCCGAGCCCGTAGGGTATCTGATTGGCTTAAAAGTACAAGAAAACACTTCAAAAGTGACGTTTCTGAAGAATTTTAACAGTTTTCTTGTATCTACGAACGCCAGAATGCATAAAATTGACCTAAACGTCTCCTTTTCCTATTCTGAGTCGATTCTGCATGCTTTAAGTGTGTTTGGTGACTCAGAACCATCAAAAAACGTTGAAATATAGTTCAAATTCAATAAAAATCGCCAAAAATACAGTTTCTAGCTAAAATTTGATGGTTTCGTTGCACTTTCCGAGCCCGTAGGGTATCTGATTGGCTTAAAAGTAAAAGAAAACACTTCAAAAGTGACGTTTCTGAAGAATTTTAACAGTTTTCTTGTATCTACGAACGCCAGAATGCATAAAATTGACCTAAACGTCTCCTTTTCCTATTCTGAGTCGATTCTGCATGCTTTAAGTGTGTTTGGTGGCTCAGAACCATCAAAAAACGTTGAAATATAGTTCAAATTCAATAAAAATCGACAAAAATACAGTTTCTAGCTAAAATTTGATGGTTTCGTTGCACTTTCCGAGCCCGTAGGGTATCTGATTGGCTTAAAAGTACAAGAAAACACTTCAAAAGTGACGTTTCTGAAGAATTTTAACAGTTTTCTTGTATCTACGAACGCCAGAATGCATAAAATTGACCTAAACGTCTCCTTTTCCTATTCTGAGTCGATTCTGCATGCTTTAAGTGTGTTTGGTGGCTCAGAACCATCAAAAAACGTTGAAATATAGTTCAAATTCAATAAAAATCGACAAAAATACAGTTTCTAGCTAAAATTTGATGGTTTCGTTGCACTTTCCGAGCCCGTAGGGTATCTGATTGGCTTAAAAGTACAAGAAAACACTTCAAAAGTGACGTTTCTGAAGAATTTTAACAGTTTTCTTGTATCTACGAACGCCAGAATGAATAAAATTGACCTAAACGTCTCCTTTTCCTATTCTGAGTCGATTCTGCATGCTTTAAGTGTGTTTGGTGGCTCAGAACCATCAAAAAACGTTGAAATATAGTTCAAATTCAATAAAAATCGACAAAAATACAGTTTCTAGCTAAAATTTGATGGTTTCGTTGCACTTTCCGAGCCCGTAGGGTATCTGATTGGCTTAAAAGTACAAGAAAACACTTCAAAAGTGACGTTTCTGAAGAATTTTAACAGTTTTCTTGTATCTACGAACGCCAGAATGCATAAAATTGACCTAAACGTCTCCTTTTCCTATTCTGAGTCGATTCTGCATGCTTTAAGTGTGTTTGGTGGCTCAGAACCATCAAAAAACGTTGAAATATAGTTCAAATTCAATAAAAATCGACAAAAATACAGTTTCTAGCTAAAATTTGATGGTTTCGTTGCACTTTCCGAGCCCGTAGGGTATCTGATTGGCTTAAAAGTACAAGAAAACACTTCAAAAGTGACGTTTCTGAAGAATTTTAACAGTTTTCTTGTATCTACGAACGCCAGAATGCATAAAATTGACCTAAACGTCTCCTTTTCCTATTCTGAGTCGATTCTGCATGCTTTAAGTGTGTTTGGTGGCTCAGAACCATCAAAAAAACGTTGAAATATAGTTCAAATTCAATAAAAATCGACAAAAATACAGTTTCTAGCTAAAATTTGATGGTTTCGTTGCACTTTCCGAGCCCGTAGGGTATCTGATTGGCTTAAAAGTACAAGAAAACACTTCAAAAGTGACGTTTCTGAAGAATTTTAACAGTTTTCTTGTATCTACGAACGCCAGAATGCATAAAATTGTCCTAAACGTCTCCTTTTCCTATTCTGAGTCGATTCTGCATGCTTTAAGTGTGTTTGGTGGCTCAGAACCATCAAAAAACGTTGAAATATAGTTCAAATTCAATAAAAATCGACAAAAATACAGTTTCTAGCTAAAATTTGATGGTTTCGTTGCACTTTCCGAGCCCGTAGAGTATCTGATTGGCTTAAAAGTACAAGAAAACACTTCAAAAGTGACGTTTCTGAAGAATTTTAACAGTTTTCTTGTATCTACGAACGCCTGAATGCATAAAATTGACCCTAAACGTCTCCTTTTCCTATTCTGAGTCGATTCTGCATGCTTTAAGTGTGTTTGGTGGCTCAGAACCATCAAAAAACGTTGAAATATAGTTCAAATTCAATCAAAATCGACAAAAATACAGTTTCTAGCTAAAATTTGATGGTTTCGTTGCACTTTCCGAGGCCGTAGGGTATCTGATTGGCTTAAAAGTACAAGAAAACACTTCAAAAGTGACGTTTCTGAAGAATTTTAACAGTTTTCTTGTATCTACGAACGCCAGAATGCATAAAATTGACCTAAACGTCTCCTTTTCCTATTCTGAGTCGATTCTGCATGCTTTAAGTGTGTTTGGTGGCTCAGAACCATCAAAAAACGTTGAAATAGAGTTCAAATTCAATAAAAATCGACAAAAATACAGTTTCTAGCTAAAATTTGATGGTTTCGTTGCACTTTCCGAGCCCGTAGGGTATCTGATTGGCTTAAAAGTACAAGAAAACACTTCAAAAGTGACGTTTCTGAAGAATTTTAACAGTTTTCTTGTATCCACGAACGCCAGAATGCATAAAATTGACCTAAACGTCTCCTTTTCCTATTCTGAGTCGATTCTGCATGCTTTAAGTGTGTTTGGTGGCACAGAACCATCAAAAAACGTTGAAATATAGTTCAAATTCAATAAAAATCGACAAAAATACAGTTTCTAGCTAAAATTTGATGGTTTCGTTGCACTTTCCGAGCCCGTAGGGTATCTGATTGGCTTAAGAGTACAAGAAAACACTTCAAAAGTGACGTTTCTGAAGAATTTTTAACAGTTTTCTTGTATCTACGAACACCAGAATGCATAAAATTGACCTAAACGTCTCCTTTTCCTATTCTGAGTCGATTCTGCATGCTTTAAGTGTGTTTGGTGGCTCAGAACCATCAAAAAACGTTGAAATATAGTTCAAATTCAATAAAAATCGACAAAAATACAGTTTCTAGCTAAAATTTGATGGTTTCGTTGCACTTTCCGAGCCCGTAGGGTATCTGATTGGCTTAAAAGTACAAGAAAACACTTCAAAAGTGACGTTTCTGAAGAATTTTAACAGTTTTCTTGTATCTACGAACGCCAGAATGCATAAAATTGACCTAAACGTCTCCTTTTCCTATTCTGAGTCGATTCTGCATGCTTTAAGTGTGTTTGGTGGCTCAGAACCATCAAAAAACGTTGAAATATAGTTCAAATTCAATAAAAATCGACAAAAATACAGTTTCTAGCTGAAATTTGATGGTTTCGTTGCACTTTCCGAGCCCGTAGGGTATCTGATTGGCTTAAAAGTACAAGAAAACACTTCAAAAGTGACGTTTCTGAAGAATTTTAACAGTTTTCTTGTATCTACGAACGCCAGAATGCATAAAATTGACCTAAACGTCTCCTTTTCCTATTCTGAGTCGATTCTGCATGCTTTAAGTGTGTTTGGTGGCTCAGAACCATCAAAAAACGTTGAAATATAGTTCAAATTCAATAAAAATCGACAAAAATACAGTTTCTAGCTAAAATTTGATGGTTTCGTTGCACTTTCCGAGTCCGTAGGGTATCTGATTGGCTTAAAAGTACAAGAAAACACTTCAAAAGTGACGTTTCTGAAGAATTTTAACAGTTTTCTTGTATCTACGAACGCCAGAATGCATAAAATTGACCTAAACGTCTCCTTTTCCTATTCTGAGTCGATTCTGCATGCTTTAAGTGTGTTTGGTGGCTCAGAACCATCAAAAAACGTTGAAATATAGTTCAAATTCAATAAAAATCGACAAAAATACAGTTTCTAGCTAAAATTTGATGGTTTCGTTGCACTTTCCGAGCCCGTAGGGTATCTGATTGGCTTAAAAGTACAAGAAAACACTTCAAAAGTGACGTTTCTGAAGAATTTTAACAGTTTTCTTGCATCTACGAACGCCAGAATGCATAAAATTGACCTAAACGTCTCCTTTTCCTATTCTGAGTCGATTCTGCATGCTTTAAGTGTGTTTGGTGGCTCAGAACCATCAAAAAACGTTGAAATATAGTTCAAATTCAATAAAAATCGACAAAAATACAGTTTCTAGCTAAAATTTGATGGTTTCGTTGCACTTTCCGAGCCCGTAGGGTATCTGATTGGCTTAAAAGTACAAGAAAACACTTCAAAAGTGACGTTTCTGAAGAATTTTAACAGTTTTCTTGTATCTACGAACGCCAGAATGCATAAAATTGACCTAAACGTCTCCTTTTCCTATTCTGAGTCGATTCTGCATGCTTTAAGTGTTTTTGGTGGCTCAGAACCATCAAAAAACGTTGAAATATAGTTCAAATTCAATAAAAATCGACAAAAATACAGTTTCTAGCTAAAATTTGATGGTTTCGTTGCACTTTCCGAGCCCGTAGGGTATCTGATTGGCTTAAAAGTACAAGAAAACACTTCAAAAGTGACGTTTCTGAAGAATTTTAACAGTTTTCTTGTATCTACGAACGCCAGAATGCATAAAATTGACCTAAACGTCTCCTTTTCCTATTCTGAGTCGATTCTGCATGCTTTAAGTGTGTTTGGTGGCTCAGAACCATCAAAAAACGTTGAAATATAGTTCAAATTCAATAAAAATCGACAAAAATACAGTTTCTAGCTAAAATTTGATGGTTTCGTTGCACTTTCCGAGCCCGTAGGGTATCTGATTGTCTTAAAAGTACAAGAAAACACTTCAAAAGTGACGTTTCTGAAGAATTTTAACAGTTTTCTTGCATCTACGAACGCCAGAATGCATAAAATTGACCTAAACGTCTCCTTTTCCTATTCTGAGTCGATTCTGCATGCTTTAAGTGTGTTTGGTGGCTCAGAACCATCAAAAAACGTTGAAATATAGTTCAAATTCAATAAAAATCGACAAAAATACAGTTTCTAGCTAAAATTTGATGGTTTCGTTGCACTTTCCGAGCCCGTAGGGTATCTGATTGGCTTAAAAGTACAAGAAAACACTTCAAAAGTGACGTTTCTGAAGAATTTTAACAGTTTTCTTGTATCTACGAACGCCAGAATGCATAAAATTGACCTAAACGTCTCCTTTTCCTATTCTGAGTCGATTCTGCATGCTTTAAGTGTTTTTGGTGGCTCAGAACCATCAAAAAACGTTGAAATATAGTTCAAATTCAATAAAAATCGACAAAAATACAGTTTCTAGCTAAAATTTGATGGTTTCGTTGCACTTTCCGAGCCCGTAGGGTATCTGATTGGCTTAAAAGTACAAGAAAACACTTCAAAAGTGACGTTTCTGAAGAATTTTAACAGTTTTCTTGTATCTACGAACGCCAGAATGCATAAAATTGACCTAAACGTCTCCTTTTCCTATTCTGAGTCGATTCTGCATGCTTTAAGTGTGTTTGGTGGCTCAGAACCATCAAAAAACGTTGAAATATAGTTCAAATTCAATAAAAATCGACAAAAATACAGTTTCTAGCTAAAATTTGATGGTTTCGTTGCACTTTCCGAGCCCGTAGGGTATCTGATTGTCTTAAAAGTACAAGAAAACACTTCAAAAGTGACGTTTCTGAAGAATTTTAACAGTTTTCTTGTATCTACGAACGCCAGAATGCATAAAATTGACCTAAACGTCTCCTTTTCCTATTCTGAGTCGATTCTGCATGCTTTAAGTGTGTTTGGTGGCTCAGAACCATCAAAAAACGTTGAAATATAGTTCAAATTCAATAAAAATCAACAAAAATACAGTTTCTAGCTAAAATTTGATGGTTTCGTTGCACTTTCCGAGCCCGTAGGGTATCTGATTGGCTTAAAAGTACAAGAAAACACTTCAAAAGTGACGTTTCTGAAGAATTTTAACAGTTTTCTTGTATCTACGAACGCCAGAATGCATAAAATTGACCCAAACGTCTCCTTTTCCTATTCTGAGTCGATTCTGCATGCTTTAAGTGTGTTTGGTGGCTCAGAACCATCAAAAAACGTTGAAATATAGTTCAAATTCAATAAAAATCGACAAAAATACAGTTTCTAGCTAAAATTTGATGGTTTCGTTGCACTTTCCGAGCCCGTAGGGTATCTGATTGGCTTAAAAGTACAAGAAAACACTTCAAAAGTGACGTTTCTGAAGAATTTTAACAGTTTTCTTGTATCTACGAACGCCAGAATGCATAAAATTGACCTAAACGTCTCCTTTTCCTATTCTGAGTCGATTCTGCATGCTTTAAGTGTGTTTGGTGGCTCAGAACCATCAAAAAACGTTGAAATATAGTTCAAATTCAATAAAAATCGACAAAAATACAGTTTCTAGCTAAAATTTGATGGTTTCGTTGCACTTTCCGAGCCCGTAGGGTATCTGATTGGCTTAAAAGTACAAGAAAACACTTCAAAAGTGACGTTTCTGAAGAATTTTAACAGTTTTCTTGTATCTACGAACGCCAGAATGCATAAAATTGACCTAAACGTCTCCTTTTCCTATTCTGAGTCGATTCTGCATGCTTTAAGTGTTTTTGGTGGCTCAGAACCATCAAAAAACGTTGAAATATAGTTCAAATTCAATAAAAATCGACAAAAATACAGTTTCTATCTAAAATTTGATGGTTTCGTTGCACTTTCCGAGCCCGTAGGGTATCTGATTGGCTTAAAAGTACATGAAAACACTTCAAAAGTGACGTTTCTGAAGAATTTTAACAGTTTTCTTGTATCTACGAACGCCAGAATGCATAAAATTGACCTAAACGTCTCCTTTTCCTATTCTGAGTCGATTCTGCATGCTTTAAGTGTGTTTGGTGGCTCAGAACCATCAAAAAACGTTGAAATATAGTTCAAATTCAATAAAAATCGACAAAAATACAGTTTCTAGCTAAAATTTGATGGTTTCGTTGCACTTTCCGAGCCCGTAGGGTATCTGATTGGCTTAAAAGTACAAGAAAACACTTCAAAAGTGACGTTTCTGCAGAATTTTAACAGTTTTCTTGTATCTACGAACGCCAGAATGCATAAAATTGACCTAAACGTCTCCTTTTCCTATTCTGAGTCGATTCTGCATGCTTTAAGTGTGTTTGGTGGCTCAGAACCATCAAAAAACTTTGAAATATAGTTCAAATTCAATGAAAATCAACAAAAGTACAGTTTCTAGCTAAAATTTGATGGTTTCGTTGCACTTTCCGAGCCCGTAGGGTATCTGATTGGCTTAAAAGTACAAGAAAACACTTCAAAAGTGACGTTTCTGAAGAATTTTAACAGTTTTCTTGTATCTACGAACGCCAGAATGCATAAAATTGACCTAAACGTCTCCTTTTCCTATTCTGAGTCGATTCTGCATGCTTTAAGTGTGTTTGGTGGCTCAGAACCATCAAAAAACGTTGAAATATAGTTCAAATTCAATAAAAATCGACAAAAATACAGTTTCTAGCTAAAATTTGATGGTTTCGTTGCACTTTCCGAGCCCGTAGGGTATCTGATTGGCTTAAAAGTACAAGAAAACACTTCAAAAGTGACGTTTCTGAAGAATTTTAACAGTTTTCTTGTATCTACGAACGCCAGAATGCATAAAATTGACCTAAACGTCTCCTTTTCCTATTCTGAGTCGATTCTGCATGCTTTAAGTGTGTTTGGTGGCTCAGAACCATCAAAAAACGTTGAAATATAGTTCAAATTCAATAAAAATCGACAAAAATACAGTTTCTAGCTAAAATTTGATGGTTTCGTTGCACTTTCCGAGCCCGTAGGGTATCTGATTGGCTTAAAAGTACAAGAAAACACTTCAAAAGTGACGTTTCTGAAGAATTTTAACAGTTTTCTTGTATCTACGAACGCCAGAATGCATAAAATTGACCTAAACGTCTCCTTTTCCTATTCTGAGTCGATTCTGCATGCTTTAAGTGTGTTTGGTGGCTCAGAACCATCAAAAAACGTTGAAATATAGTTCAAATTCAATAAAAATCGACAAAAATACAGTTTCTAGCTAAAATTTGATGGTTTCGTTGCACTTTCCGAGCCCGTAGGGTATCTGATTGGCTTAAAAGTACAAGAAAACACTTCAAAAGTGACGTTTCTGAAGAATTTTAACAGTTTTCTTGTATCTACGAAAGCCAGAATGCATAAAATTGACCTAAACGTCTCCTTTTCCTATTCTGAGTCGATTCTGCATGCTTTAAGTGTGTTTGGTGGCTCAGAACCATCAAAAAACGTGGAAATATAGTTCAAATTCAATAAAAATCGACAAAAATACAGTTTCTAGCTAAAATTTGATGGTTTCGTTGCACTTTCCGAGCCCGTAGGGTATCTGATTGGCTTAAAAGTACAAGAAAACACTTCAAAAGTGACGTTTCTGAAGAATTTTAACAGTTTTCTTGTATCTACGAACGCCAGAATGCATAAAATTGACCTAAACGTCTCCTTTTCCTATTCTGAGTCGATTATGCATGCTTTAAGTGTGTTTGGTGGCTCAGAACCATCAAAAAACGTTGAAATATAGTTCAAATTCAATAAAAATCGACAAAAATACAGTTTCAAGCTAAAATTTGATGGTTTCGTTGCACTTTCCGAGCCCGTAGGGTATCTGATTGGCTTAAAAGTACAAGAAAACACTTCAAAAGTGACGTTTCTGAAGAATTTTAACAGTTTTCTTGTATCTACGAACGCCAGAATGCATAAAATTGACCTAAACGTCTCCTTTTCCTATTCTGAGTCGATTCTGCATGCTTTAAGTGTGTTTGGTGGCTCAGAACCATCAAAAAACGTTGAAATATAGTTCAAATTCAATAAAAATCGACAAAAATACAGTTTCTAGCTAAAATTTGATGGTTTCGTTGCACTTTCCGAGCCCGTAGGGTATCTGATTGGCTTAAAAGTACAAGAAAACACTTCAAGAGTGACGTTTCTGAAGAATTTTAACAGTTTTCTTGTATCTACGAACGCCAGAATGCATAAAATTGACCTAAACGTCTCCTTTTCCTATTCTGAGTCGATTCTGCATGCTTTAAGTGTGTTTGGTGGCTCAGAACCATCAAAAAACGTTGAAATATAGTTCAAATTCAACAAAAATCGACAAAAATACAGTTTCTAGCTAAAATTTGATGGTTTCGTTGCACTTTCCGAGCCCGTAGGGTATCTGATTGGCTTAAAAGTACAAGAAAACACTTCAAAAGTGACGTTTCTGAAGAATTTTAACAGTTTTCTTGTATCTACGAACGCCAGAATGCATAAAATTGACCTAAACGTCTCCTTTTCCTATTCTGAGTCGATTCTGCATGCTTTAAGTGTGTTTGGTGGCTCAGAACCATCAAAAAACGTTGAAATATAGTTCAAATTCAATAAAAATCGACAAAAATACAGTTTCTAGCTAAAATTTGATGGTTTCGTTGCACTTTCCGAGCCCGTAGGGTATCTGATTGGCTTAAAAGTACAAGAAAACACTTCAAAAGTGACGTTTCTGAAGAATTTTAACAGTTTTCTTGTATCTACGAACGCCAGAATGCATAAAATTGACCTAAACGTCTCCTTTTCCTATTCTGAGTCGATTCTGCATGCTTTAAGTGTGTTTGGTGGCTCAGAACCATCAAAAAACGTTGAAATATAGTTCAAATTCAATAAAAATCGACAAAAATACAGTTTCTAGCTAAAATTTGATGGTTTCGTTGCACTTTCCGAGCCCGTAGGGTATCTGATTGGCTTAAAAGTACAAGAAAACACTTCAAAAGTGACGTTTCTGAAGAATTTTAACAGTTTTCTTGTATCTACGAACGCCAGAATGCATAAAATTGACCTAAACGTCTCCTTTTCCTATTCTGAGTCGATTCTGCATGCTTTAAGTGTGTTTGGTGGCTCAGAACCATCAAAAAACGTTGAAATATAGTTCAAATTCAATAAAAATCGACAAAAATACAGTTTCTAGCTAAAATTTGATGGTTTCGTTGCACTTTCCGAGCCCGTAGGGTATCTGATTGGCTTAAAAGTACAAGAAAACACTTCAAGAGTGACGTTTCTGAAGAATTTTAACAGTTTTCTTGTATCTACGAACGCCAGAATGCATAAAATTGACCTAAACGTCTCCTTTTCCTATTCTGAGTCGATTCTGCATGCTTTAAGTGTGTTTGGTGGCTCAGAACCATCAAAAAACGTTGAAATATAGTTCAAATTCAATAAAAATCGACAAAAATACAGTTTCTAGCTAAAATTTGATGGTTTCGTTGCACTTTCCGAGCCCGTAGGGTATCTGATTGGCTTAAAAGTACAAGAAAACACTTCAAAAGTGAAGTTTCTGAAGAATTTTAACAGTTTTCTTGTATCTACGAACGCCAGAATGCATAAAATTGACCTAAACGTCTCCTTTTCCTATTCTGAGTCGATTCTGCATGCTTTAAGTGTGTTTGGTGGCTCAGAACCATCAAAAAACGTTGAAATATAGTTCAAATTCAATAAAAATCGACAAAAATACAGTTTCTAGCTAAAATTTGATGGTTTCGTTGCACTTTCCGAGCCCGTAGGGTATCTGATTGGCTTAAAAGTACAAGAAAACACTTCAAAAGTGACGTTTCTGAAGAATTTTAACAGTTTTCTTGTATCTACGAACGCCAGAATGCATAAAATTGACCTAAACGTCTCCTTTTCCTATTCTGAGTCGATTCTGCAAGCTTTAAGTGTGTTTGGTGGCTCAGAACCATCAAAAAACGTTGAAATATAGTTCAAATTCAATAAAAATCGACAAAAATGCAGTTTCTAGCTAAAATTTGATGGTTTCGTTGCACTTTCCGAGCCCGTAGGGTATCTGATTGGCTTAAAAGTACAAGAAAACACTTCAAAAGTGACGTTTCTGAAGAATTTTAACAGTTTTCTTGTATCTACGAACATTCTCTGCCAGAATGCATAAAATTGATCTAAACGTCTCCTTTTCCTATTCTGAGTCGATTCTGCATGCTTTAAGTGTGTTTGGTGGCTCAGAACCATCAAAAAACGTTGAAATATAGTTCAAATTCAATAAAAATCGACAAAAATACAGTTTCTAGCTAAAATTTGATGGTTTCGTTGATCTTTCCGAGCCCGTAGGGTATCTGATTGGCTTAAAAGTAAAAGAAAACACTTCAAAAGTGACGTTTCTGAAGAATTTTAACAGTTTTCTTGTATCTACGAACGCCAGAATGCATAAAATTGACCTAAACGTCTCCTTTTCCTATTCTGAGTCGATTCTGCATGCTTTAAGTGTGTTTGGTGGCTCAGAACCATCAAAAAACGTTGAAATATAGTTCAAATTCAATAAAAATCGACAAAAATACAGTTTCTAGCTAAAATTTGATGGTTTCGTTGCACTTTCCGAGCCCGTAGGGTATCTGATTGGCTTAAAAGTACAAGAAAACACTTCAAAAGTGACGTTTCTGAAGAATTTTAACAGTTTTCTTGTATCTACGAACGCCAGAATGCATAAAATTGACCTAAACGTCTCCTTTTCCTATTCTGAGTCGATTCTGCATGCTTTAAGTGTGTTTGGTGGCTCAGAACCATCAAAAAACGTTGAAATATAGTTCAAATTCAATAAAAATCGACAAAAATACAGTTTCTAGCTAAAATTTGATGGTTTCGTTGCACTTTCCGAGCCCGTAGGGTATCTGATTGGCTTAAAAGTACAAGAAAACACTTCAAAAGTGACGTTTCTGAAGAATTTTAACAGTTTTCTTGTATCTACGAACGCCAGAATGCATAAAATTGACCTAAACGTCTCCTTTTCCTATTCTGAGTCGATTCTGCATGCTTTAAGTGTGTTTGGTGGCTCAGAACCATCATAAAACGTTGAAATATAGTTCAAATTCAATAAAAATCGACAAAAATACAGTTTCTAGCTAAAATTTGATGGTTTCGTTGCACTTTCCGAGCCCGTAGGGTATCTGATTGGCTTAAAAGTACAAGAAAACACTTCAAAAGTGACGTTTCTGAAGAATTTTAACAATTTTCTTGTATCTACGAACGCCAGAATGCATAAAATTGACCTAAACGTCTCCTTTTCCTATTCTGAGTCGATTCTGCATGCTTTAAGTGTGTTTGGTGGCTCAGAACCATCAAAAAACGTTGAAATATAGTTCAAATTCAAAAAAAATCGACAAAAATACAGTTTCTAGCTAAAATTTGATGGTTTCGTTGCACTTTCCGAGCCCGTAGGGTATCTGATTGGCTTAAAAGTACAAGAAAACACTTCAAAAGTGACGTTTCTGAAGAATTTTAACAGTTTTCTTGTATCTACGAACGCCAGAATGCATAAAATTGACCCAAACGTCTCCTTTTCCTATTCTGAGTCGATTCTGCATGCTTTAACTGTGTTTGGTGGCTCAGAACCATCAAAAAACGTTGAAATATAGTTCAAATTCAATAAAAATCGACAAAAATACAGTTTCTAGCTAAAATTTGATGGTTTCGTTGCACTTTCCGAGTCCGTAGGGTATCTGATTGGCTTAAAAGTACAAGAAAACACTTCAAAAGTGACGTTTCTGAAGAATTTGAACAGTTTTCTTGTATCTACGAACGCCAGAATGCATAAAATTGACCTAAACGTCTCCTTTTCCTATTCTGAGTCGATTCTGCATGCTTTAAGTGTGTTTGGTGGCTCAGAACCATCAAAAAACGTTGAAATATAGTTCAAATTCAATAAAAATCGACAAAAATACAGTTTCTAGCTAAAATTTGATGGTTTCGTTGCACTTTCCGAGCCCGTAGGGTATCTGATTGGCTTAAAAGTACAAGAAAACACTTCAAAAGTGACGTTTCTGAAGAATTTTAACAGTTTTCTTGTATCTACGAACGCCAGAATGCATAAAATTGACCTAAACGTCTCCTTTTCCTATTCTGAGTCGATTCTGCATGCTTTAAGTGTGTTTGGTGGCTCAGAACCATCAAAAAACGTTGAAATATAGTTCAAATTCAATAAAAATCGACAAAAATACAGTTTCTAGCTAAAATTTGATGGTTTCGTTGCACTTTCCGAGCCCGTAGGGTATCTGATTGGCTTAAAAGTACAAGAAAACACTTCAAAAGTGACGTTTCTGAAGAATTTTAACAGTTTTCTTGTATCTACGAACGCCAGAATGCATAAAATTGACCTAAACGTCTCCTTTTCCTATTCTGAGTCGATTCTGCATGCTTTAAGTGTGTTTGGTGGCTCAGAACCATCAAAAAACGTTGAAATATAGTTCAAATTCAATAAAAATCGACAAAAATACAGTTTCTAGCTAAAATTTGATGGTTTCGTTGCACTTTCCGAGCCCGTTGGGTATCTGATTGGCTTAAAAGTACAAGAAAACACTTCAAAAGTGACGTTTCTGAAGAATTTTAACAGTTTTCTTGTATCTACGAACGCCAGAATGCATAAAATTGACCTAAACGTCTCCTTTTCCAATTCTGAGTCGATTCTGCATGCTTTAAGTGTGTTTGGTGGCTCAGAACCATCAAAAAACGTTGAAATATAGTTCAAATTCAATAAAAATCGACAAAAATACAGTTTCTAGCTAAAATTTGATGGTTTCGTTGCACTTTCCGAGCCCGTAGGGTATCTGATTGGCTTAAAAGGACAAGAAAACACTTCAAAAGTGACGTTTCTGAAGAATTTTAACAGTTTTCTTGTATCTACGAACGCCAGAATGCATAAAATTGACCTAAACGTCTCCTTTTCCTATTCTGAGTCGATTCTGCATGCTTTAAGTGTGTTTGGTGGCTCAGAACCATCAAAAAACGTTGAAATATAGTTCAAATTCAATAAAAATCGACAAAAATACAGTTTCTAGCTAAAATTTGATGGTTTCGTTGCACTTTCCGAGCCCGTAGGGTATCTGATTGGCTTAAAAGTACAAGAAAACACTTCAAAAGTGACGTTTCTGAAGAATTTTAACAGTTTTCTTGTATCTACGAACGCCAGAATGCATAAAATTGACCTAAACGTCTCCTTTTCCTATTCTGAGTCGATTCTGCATGCTTTAAGTGTGTTTGGTGGCTCAGAACCATCAAAAAACGTTGAAATATAGTTCAAATTCAATAAAAATCAACAAAAATACAGTTTCTAGCTAAAATTTGATGGTTTCGTTGCACTTTCCGAGCCCGTCGGGTATCTGATTGGCTTAAAAGTACAAGAAAACACTTCAAAAGTGACGTTTCTGAAGAATTTTAACAGTTTTCTTGTATCTACGAACGCCAGAATGCATAAAATTGACCTAAACGTCTCCTTTTCCTATTCTGAGTCGATTCTGCATGCTTTAAGTGTGTTTGGTGGCTCAGAACCATCAAAAAACGTTGAAATATAGTTCAAATTCAATAAAAATCGACAAAAATACAGTTTCTAGCTAAAATTTGATGGTTTCGTTGCACTTTCCGAGCCCGTTGGGTATCTGATTGGCTTAAAAGTACAAGAAAACACTTCAAAAGTGACGTTTCTGAAGAATTTTAACAGTTTTCTTGTATCTACGAACGCCAGAATGCATAAAATTGACCTAAACGTCTCCTTTTCCTATTCTGAGTCGATTCTGCATGCTTTAAGTGTGTTTGGTGGCTCAGAACCATCAAAAAACGTTGAAATATAGTTCAAATTCAATAAAAATCGACAAAAATACAGTTTCTAGCTAAAATTTGATGGTTTCGTTGCACTTTCCGAGCCCGTTGGGTATCTGATTGGCTTAAAAGGACAAGAAAACACTTCAAAAGTGACGTTTCTGAAGAATTTTAACAGTTTTCTTGTATCTACGAACGCCAGAATGCATAAAATTGACCTAAACGTCTCCTTTTCCTATTCTGAGTCGATTCTGCATGCTTTAAGTGTGTTTGGTGGCTCAGAACCATCAAAAAACGTTGAAATATAGATCAAATTCAATAAAAATCGACAAAAATACAGTTTCAAGCTAAAATTTGATGGTTTCGTTGCACTTTCCGAGCCCGTAGGGTATCTGATTGGCTTAAAAGTACAAGAAAACACTTCAAAAGTGACGTTTCTGAAGAATTTTAACAGTTTTCTTGTATCTACGAACGCCAGAATGCATAAAATTGACCTAAACGTCTCCTTTTCCTATTCTGAGTCGATTCTGCATGCTTTAAGTGTGTTTGGTGGCTCAGAACCATCAAAAAACGTTGAAATATAGTTCAAATTCAATAAAAATCGACAAAAATACAGTTTCTAGCTAAAATTTGATGGTTTCGTTGCACTTTCCGAGCCCGTAGGGTATCTGATTGGCTTAAAAGTACAAGAAAACACTTCAAAAGTGACGTTTCTGAAGAATTTTAACAGTTTTCTTGTATCTACGAACGCCAGAATGCATAAAATTGACCTAAACGTCTCCTTTTCCTATTCTGAGTCGATTCTGCATGCTTTAAGTGTGTTTGGTGGCTCAGAACCATCAAAAAACGTTGAAATATAGTTCAAATTCAATAAAAATCGACAAAAATACAGTTTCTAGCTAAAATTTGATGGTTTCGTTGCACTTTCCGAGCCCGTAGGGTATCTGATTGGCTTAAAAGTACAAGAAAACACTTCAAAAGTGACGTTTCTGAAGAATTTTAACAGTTTTCTTGTATCTACGAACGCCAGAATGCATAAAATTGACCTAAACGTCTCCTTTTCCTATTCTGAGTCGATTCTGCATGCTTTAAGTGTGTTTGGTGGCTCAGAACCATCAAAAAACGTTGAAATATAGTTCAAATTCAATAAAAATCGACAAAAATACAGTTTCTAGCTAAAATTTGATGGTTTCGTTGCACTTTCCGAGCCCGTAGGGTATCTGATTGGCTTAAAAGTACAAGAAAACACTTCAAAAGTGACGTTTCTGAAGAATTTTAACAGTTTTCTTGTATCTACGAACGCCAGAATGCATAAAATTGACCTAAACGTCTCCTTTTCCTATTCTGAGTCGATTCTGCATGCTTTAAGTGTGTTTGGTGGCTCAGAACCATCAAAAAACGTTGAAATATAGTTCAAATTCAATAAAAATCGACAAAAATACAGTTTCTAGCTAAAATTTGATGGTTTCGTTGCACTTTCCGAGCCCGTAGGGTATCTGATTGGCTTAAAAGTACAAGAAAACACTTCAAAAGTGACGTTTCTGAAGAATTTTAACAGTTTTCTTGTATCTACGAACGCCAGAATGCATAAAATTGACCTAAACGTCTCCTTTTCCTATTCTGAGTCGATTCTGCATGCTTTAAGTGTGTTTGGTGGCTCAGAACCATCAAAAAACGTTGAAATATAGTTCAAATTCAATAAAAATCGACAAAAATACAGTTTCTAGCTAAAATTTGATGGTTTCGTTGCACTTTCCGAGCCCGTAGGGTATCTGATTGGCTTAAAAGTACAAGAAAACACTTCAAAAGTGACGTTTCTGAAGAATTTTAACAGTTTTCTTGTATCTACGAACGCCAGAATGCATAAAATTGACCTAAACGTCTCCTTTTCCTATTCTGAGTCGATTCTGCATGCTTTAAGTGTGTTTGGTGGCTCAGAACCATCAAAAAACGTTGAAATATAGTTCAAATTCAATAAAAATCGACAAAAATACAGTTTCTAGCTAAAATTTGATGGTTTCGTTGCACTTTCCGAGCCCGTAGGGTATCTGATTGGCTTAAAAGTACAAGAAAACACTTCAAAAGTGACGTTTCTGAAGAATTTTAACAGTTTTCTTGTATCTACGAACGCCAGAATGCATAAAATTGACCTAAACGTCTCCTTTTCCTATTCTGAGTCGATTCTGCATGCTTTAAGTGTGTTTGGTGGCTCAGAACCATCAAAAAACGTTGAAATATAGTTCAAATTCAATAAAAATCGACAAAAATACAGTTTCTAGCTAAAATTTGATGGTTTCGTTGCACTTTCCGAGCCCGTAGGGTATCTGATTGGCTTAAAAGTACAAGAAAACACTTCAAAAGTGACGTTTCTGAAGAATTTTAACAGTTTTCTTGTATCTACGAACGCCAGAATGCATAAAATTGACCTAAACGTCTCCTTTTCCTATTCTGAGTCGATTCTGCATGCTTTAAGTGTGTTTGGTGGCTCAGAACCATCAAAAAACGTTGAAATATAGTTCAAATTCAATAAAAATCGACAAAAATACAGTTTCTAGCTAAAATTTGATGGTTTCGTTGCACTTTCCGAGCCCGTAGGGTATCTGATTGGCTTAAAAGTACAAGAAAACACTTCAAAAGTGACGTTTCTGAAGAATTTTAACAGTTTTCTTGTATCTACGAACGCCAGAATGAATAAAATTGACCTAAACGTCTCCTTTTCCTATTCTGAGTCGATTCTGCATGCTTTAAGTGTGTTTGGTGGCTCAGAACCATCAAAAAACGTTGAAATATAGTTCAAATTCAATAAAAATCGACAAAAATACAGTTTCTAGCTAAAATTTGATGGTTTCGTTGCACTTTCCGAGCCCGTAGGGTATCTGATTGGCTTAAAAGTACAAGAAAACACTTCAAAAGTGACGTTTCTGAAGAATTTTAACAGTTTTCTTGTATCTACGAACGCCAGAATGCATAAAATTGACCTAAACGTCTCCTTTTCCTATTCTGAGTCGATTCTGCATGCTTTAAGTGTGTTTGGTGGCTCAGAACCATCAAAAAACGTTGAAATATAGTTCAAATTCAATTAAAATCGACAAAAATACAGTTTCTAGCTAAAATTTGATGGTTTCGTTGCACTTTCCGAGCCCGTAGGGTATCTGATTGGCTTAAAAGTACAAGAAAACACTTCAAAAGTGACGTTTCTGAAGAATTTTAACAGTTTTCTTGTATCTACGAACGCCAGAATGCATAAAATTGACCTAAACGTCTCCTTTTCCTATTCTGAGTCGATTCTGCATGCTTTAAGTGTGTTTGGTGGCTCAGAACCATCAAAAAACGTTGAAATATAGTTCAAATTCAATAAAAATCGACAAAAATACAGTTTCTAGCTAAAATTTGATGGTTTCGTTGCACTTTCCGAGCCCGTAGGGTATCTGATTGGCTTAAAAGTACAAGAAAACACTTCAAAAGTGACGTTTCTGAAGAATTTTAACAGTTTTCTTGTATCTACGAACGCCAGAATGCATAAAATTGTCCTAAACGTCTCCTTTTCCTATTCTGAGTCGATTCTGCATGCTTTAAGTGTGTTTGGTGGCTCAGAACCATCAAAAAACGTTGAAATATAGTTCAAATTCAATAAAAATCGACAAAAATACAGTTTCTAGCTAAAATTTGATGGTTTCGTTGCACTTTCCGAGCCCGTAGAGTATCTGATTGGCTTAAAAGTACAAGAAAACACTTCAAAAGTGACGTTTCTGAAGAATTTTAACAGTTTTCTTGTATCTACGAACGCCAGAATGCATAAAATTGACCTAAACGTCTCCTTTTCCTATTCTGAGTCGATTCTGCATGCTTTAAGTGTGTTTGGTGGCTCAGAACCATCAAAAAACGTTGAAATATAGTTCAAATTCAATCAAAATCGACAAAAATACAGTTTCTAGCTAAAATTTGATGGTTTCGTTGCACTTTCCGAGGCCGTAGGGTATCTGATTGGCTTAAAAGTACAAGAAAACACTTCAAAAGTGACGTTTCTGAAGAATTTTAACAGTTTTCTTGTATCTACGAACGCCAGAATGCATAAAATTGACCTAAACGTCTCCTTTTCCTATTCTGAGTCGATTCTGCATGCTTTAAGTGTGTTTGGTGGCTCAGAACCATCAAAAAACGTTGAAATAGAGTTCAAATTCAATAAAAATCGACAAAAATACAGTTTCTAGCTAAAATTTGATGGTTTCGTTGCACTTTCCGAGCCCGTAGGGTATCTGATTGGCTTAAAAGTACAAGAAAACACTTCAAAAGTGACGTTTCTGAAGAATTTTAACAGTTTTCTTGTATCCACGAACGCCAGAATGCATAAAATTGACCTAAACGTCTCCTTTTCCTATTCTGAGTCGATTCTGCATGCTTTAAGTGTGTTTGGTGGCACAGAACCATCAAAAAACGTTGAAATATAGTTCAAATTCAATAAAAATCGACAAAAATACAGTTTCTAGCTAAAATTTGATGGTTTCGTTGCACTTTCCGAGCCCGTAGGGTATCTGATTGGCTTAAGAGTACAAGAAAACACTTCAAAAGTGACGTTTCTGAAGAATTTTAACAGTTTTCTTGTATCTACGAACACCAGAATGCATAAAATTGACCTAAACGTCTCCTTTTCCTATTCTGAGTCGATTCTGCATGCTTTAAGTGTGTTTGGTGGCTCAGAACCATCAAAAAACGTTGAAATATAGTTCAAATTCAATAAAAATCGACAAAAATACAGTTTCTAGCTAAAATTTGATGGTTTCGTTGCACTTTCCGAGCCCGTAGGGTATCTGATTGGCTTAAAAGTACAAGAAAACACTTCAAAAGTGACGTTTCTGAAGAATTTTAACAGTTTTCTTGTATCTACGAACGCCAGAATGCATAAAATTGACCTAAACGTCTCCTTTTCCTATTCTGAGTCGATTCTGCATGCTTTAAGTGTGTTTGGTGGCTCAGAACCATCAAAAAACGTTGAAATATAGTTCAAATTCAATAAAAATCGACAAAAATACAGTTTCTAGCTGAAATTTGATGGTTTCGTTGCACTTTCCGAGCCCGTAGGGTATCTGATTGGCTTAAAAGTACAAGAAAACACTTCAAAAGTGACGTTTCTGAAGAATTTTAACAGTTTTCTTGTATCTACGAACGCCAGAATGCATAAAATTGACCTAAACGTCTCCTTTTCCTATTCTGAGTCGATTCTGCATGCTTTAAGTGTGTTTGGTGGCTCAGAACCATCAAAAAACGTTGAAATATAGTTCAAATTCAATAAAAATCGACAAAAATACAGTTTCTAGCTAAAATTTGATGGTTTCGTTGCACTTTCCGAGCCCGTAGGGTATCTGATTGGCTTAAAAGTACAAGAAAACATTTCAAAAGTGACGTTTCTAAAGAATTTTAACAGTTTTCTTGTATCTACGAACGCCAGAATGCATAAAATTGACCTAAACGTCTCCTTTTCCTATTCTGAGTCGATTCTGCATGCTTTAAGTGTGTTTGGTGGCTCAGAACCATCAAAAAACGTTGAAATATAGTTCAAATTCAATAAAAATCGACAAAAATACAGTTTCTAGCTAAAATTTGATGGTTTCGTTGCACTTTCCGAGCCCGTAGGGTATCTGATTGGCTTAAAAGTACAAGAAAACACTTCAAAAGTGACGTTTCTGAAGAATTTTAACAGTTTTCTTGTATCTACGAACGCCAGAATGCATAAAATTGACCTAAACGTCTCCTTTTCCTATTCTGAGTCGATTCTGCATGCTTTAAGTGTGTTTGGTGGCTCAGAACCATCAAAAAACGTTGAAATATAGTTCAAATTCAATAAAAATCGACAAAAATACAGTTTCTAGCTAAAATTTGATGGTTTCGTTGCACTTTCCGAGTCCGTAGGGTATCTGATTGGCTTAAAAGTACAAGAAAACACTTCAAAAGTGACGTTTCTGAAGAATTTTAACAGTTTTCTTGTATCTACGAACGCCAGAATGCATAAAATTGACCTAAACGTCTCCTTTTCCTATTCTGAGTCGATTCTGCATGCTTTAAGTGTGTTTGGTGGCTCAGAACCATCAAAAAACGTTGAAATATAGTTCAAATTCAATAAAAATCGACAAAAATACAGTTTCTAGCTAAAATTTGATGGTTTCGTTGCACTTTCCGAGCCCGTAGGGTATCTGATTGGCTTAAAAGTACAAGAAAACACTTCAAAAGTGACGTTTCTGAAGAATTTTAACAGTTTTCTTGCATCTACGAACGCCAGAATGCATAAAATTGACCTAAACGTCTCCTTTTCCTATTCTGAGTCGATTCTGCATGCTTTAAGTGTGTTTGGTGGCTCAGAACCATCAAAAAACGTTGAAATATAGTTCAAATTCAATAAAAATCGACAAAAATACAGTTTCTAGCTAAAATTTGATGGTTTCGTTGCACTTTCCGAGCCCGTTGGGTATCTGATTGGCTTAAAAGTACAAGAAAACACTTCAAAAGTGACGTTTCTGAAGAATTTTAACAGTTTTCTTGTATCTACGAACGCCAGAATGCATAAAATTGACCTAAACGTCTCCTTTTCCTATTCTGAGTCGATTCTGCATGCTTTAAGTGTTTTTGGTGGCTCAGAACCATCAAAAAACGTTGAAATATAGTTCAAATTCAATAAAAATCGACAAAAATACAGTTTCTAGCTAAAATTTGATGGTTTCGTTGCACTTTCCGAGCCCGTAGGGTATCTGATTGGCTTAAAAGTACAAGAAAACACTTCAAAAGTGACGTTTCTGAAGAATTTTAACAGTTTTCTTGTATCTACGAACGCCAGAATGCATAAAATTGACCTAAACGTCTCCTTTTCCTATTCTGAGTCGATTCTGCATGCTTTAAGTGTGTTTGGTGGCTCAGAACCATCAAAAAACGTTGAAATATAGTTCAAATTCAATAAAAATCGACAAAAATACAGTTTCTAGCTAAAATTTGATGGTTTCGTTGCACTTTCCGAGCCCGTAGGGTATCTGATTGTCTTAAAAGTACAAGAAAACACTTCAAAAGTGACGTTTCTGAAGAATTTTAACAGTTTTCTTGTATCTACGAACGCCAGAATGCATAAAATTGACCTAAACGTCTCCTTTTCCTATTCTGAGTCGATTCTGCATGCTTTAAGTGTGTTTGGTGGCTCAGAACCATCAAAAAACGTTGAAATATAGTTCAAATTCAATAAAAATCGACAAAAATACAGTTTCTAGCTAAAATTTGATGGTTTCGTTGCACTTTCCGAGCCCGTAGGGTATCTGATTGGCTTAAAAGTACAAGAAAACACTTCAAAAGTGACGTTTCTGAAGAATTTTAACAGTTTTCTTGTATCTACGAACGCCAGAATGCATAAAATTGACCCAAACGTCTCCTTTTCCTATTCTGAGTCGATTCTGCATGCTTTAAGTGTGTTTGGTGGCTCAGAACCATCAAAAAACGTTGAAATATAGTTCAAATTCAATAAAAATCGACAAAAATACAGTTTCTAGCTAAAATTTGATGGTTTCGTTGCACTTTCCGAGCCCGTAGGGTATCTGATTGGCTTAAAAGTACAAGAAAACACTTCAAAAGTGACGTTTCTGAAGAATTTTAACAGTTTTCTTGTATCTACGAACGCCAGAATGCATAAAATTGACCTAAACGTCTCCTTTTCCTATTCTGAGTCGATTCTGCATGCTTTAAGTGTGTTTGGTGGCTCAGAACCATCAAAAAACGTTGAAATATAGTTCAAATTCAATAAAAATCGACAAAAATACAGTTTCTAGCTAAAATTTGATGGTTTCGTTGCACTTTCCGAGCCCGTAGGGTATCTGATTGGCTTAAAAGTACAAGAAAACACTTCAAAAGTGACGTTTCTGAAGAATTTTAACAGTTTTCTTGTATCTACGAACGCCAGAATGCATAAAATTGACCTAAACGTCTCCTTTTCCTATTCTGAGTCGATTCTGCATGCTTTAAGTGTTTTTGGTGGCTCAGAACCATCAAAAAACGTTGAAATATAGTTCAAATTCAATAAAAATCGACAAAAATACAGTTTCTAGCTAAAATTTGATGGTTTCGTTGCACTTTCCGAGCCCGTAGGGTATCTGATTGGCTTAAAAGTACATGAAAACACTTCAAAAGTGACGTTTCTGAAGAATTTTAACAGTTTTCTTGTATCTACGAACGCCAGAATGCATAAAATTGACCTAAACGTCTCCTTTTCCTATTCTGAGTCGATTCTGCATGCTTTAAGTGTGTTTGGTGGCTCAGAACCATCAAAAAACGTTGAAATATAGTTCAAATTCAATAAAAATCGACAAAAATACAGTTTCTAGCTAAAATTTGATGGTTTCGTTGCACTTTCCGAGCCCGTAGGGTATCTGATTGGCTTAAAAGTACAAGAAAACACTTCAAAAGTGACGTTTCTGCAGAATTTTAACAGTTTTCTTGTATCTACGAACGCCAGAATGCATAAAATTGACCTAAACGTCTCCTTTTCCTATTCTGAGTCGATTCTGCATGCTTTAAGTGTGTTTGGTGGCTCAGAACCATCAAAAAACGTTGAAATATAGTTCAAATTCAATGAAAATCAACAAAAATACAGTTTCTAGCTAAAATTTGATGGTTTCGTTGCACTTTCCGAGCCCGTAGGGTATCTGATTGGCTTAAAAGTACAAGAAAACACTTCAAAAGTGACGTTTCTGAAGAATTTTAACAGTTTTCTTGTATCTACGAACGCCAGAATGCATAAAATTGACCTAAACGTCTCCTTTTCCTATTCTGAGTCGATTCTGCATGCTTTAAGTGTGTTTGGTGGCTCAGAACCATCAAAAAACGTTGAAATATAGTTCAAATTCAATAAAAATCGACAAAAATACAGTTTCTAGCTAAAATTTGATGGTTTCGTTGCACTTTCCGAGCCCGTAGGGTATCTGATTTGCTTAAAAGTACAAGAAAACACTTCAAAAGTGACGTTTCTGAAGAATTTTAACAGTTTTCTTGTATCTACGAACGCCAGAATGCATAAAATTGACCTAAACGTCTCCTTTTCCTATTCTGAGTCGATTCTGCATGCTTTAAGTGTGTTTGGTGGCTCAGAACCATCAAAAAACGTTGAAATATAGTTCAAATTCAATAAAAATCGACAAAAATACAGTTTCTAGCTAAAATTTGATGGTTTCGTTGCACTTTCCGAGCCCGTAGGGTATCTGATTGGCTTAAAAGTACAAGAAAACACTTCAAAAGTGACGTTTCTGAAGAATTTTAACAGTTTTCTTGTATCTACGAACGCCAGAATGCATAAAATTGACCTAAACGTCTCCTTTTCCTATTCTGAGTCGATTCTGCATGCTTTAAGTGTGTTTGGTGGCTCAGAACCATCAAAAAACGTTGAAATATAGTTCAAATTCAATAAAAATCGACAAAAATACAGTTTCTAGCTAAAATTTGATGGTTTCGTTGCACTTTCCGAGCCCGTAGGGTATCTGATTGGCTTAAAAGTACAAGAAAACACTTCAAAAGTGACGTTTCTGAAGAATTTTAACAGTTTTCTTGTATCTACGAAAGCCAGAATGCATAAAATTGACCTAAACGTCTCCTTTTCCTATTCTGAGTCGATTCTGCATGCTTTAAGTGTGTTTGGTGGCTCAGAACCATCAAAAAACGTGGAAATATAGTTCAAATTCAATAAAAATCGACAAAAATACAGTTTCTAGCTAAAATTTGATGGTTTCGTTGCACTTTCCGAGCCCGTAGGGTATCTGATTGGCTTAAAAGTACAAGAAAACACTTCAAAAGTGACGTTTCTGAAGAATTTTAACAGTTTTCTTGTATCTACGAACGCCAGAATGCATAAAATTGACCTAAACGTCTCCTTTTCCTATTCTGAGTCGATTCTGCATGCTTTAAGTGTGTTTGGTGGCTCAGAACCATCAAAAAACGTTGTAATATAGTTCAAATTCAATAAAAATCGACAAAAATACAGTTTCTAGCTAAAATTTGATGGTTTCGTTGCACTTTCCGAGCCCGTAGGGTATCTGATTGGCTTAAAAGTACAAGAAAACACTTCAAAAGTGACGTTTCTGAAGAATTTTAACAGTTTTCTTGTATCTACGAACGCCAGAATGCATAAAATTGACCTAAACGTCTCCTTTTCCTATTCTGAGTCGATTCTGCATGCTTTAAGTGTGTTTGGTGGCTCAGAACCATCAAAAAACGTTGAAATATAGTTCAAATTCAATAAAAATCGACAAAAATACAGTTTCTAGCTAAAATTTGATGGTTTCGTTGCACTTTCCGAGCCCGTAGGGTATCTGATTGGCTTAAAAGTACAAGAAAACACTTCAAAAGTGACGTTTCTGAAGAATTTTAACAGTTTTCTTGTATCTACGAACGCCAGAATGCATAAAATTGACCTAAACGTCTCCTTTTCATATTCTGAGTCGATTCTGCATGCTTTAAGTGTGTTTGGTGGCTCAGAACCATCAAAAAACGTTGAAATATAGTTCAAATTCAATAAAAAGCGACAAAAATACAGTTTCTAGCTAAAATTTGATGGTTCCGTTGCACTTTCCGAGCCCGTAGGGTATCTGATTGGCTTAAAAGTACAAGAAAACACTTCAAAAGTGACGTTTCTGAAGAATTTTAACAGTTTTCTTGTATCTACGAACGCCAGAATGCATAAAATTGACCTAAACGTCTCATTTTCCTATTCTGAGTCGATTCTGCATGCTTTAAGTGTGTTTGGTGGCTCAGAGCCATCAAAAAACGTTGAAATATAGTTCAAATTCAATAAAAATCGACAAAAATACAGTTTCTAGCTAAAATTTGATGGTTTCGTTGCACTTTCCGAGCCCGTAGGGTATCTGATTGGCTTAAAAGTACAAGAAAACACTTCAAAAGTGACGTTTCTGAAGAATTTTAACAGTTTTCTTGTATCTACGAACGCCAGAATGCATAAAATTGACCTAAACGTCTCCTTTTCCTATTCTGAGACGATTCTGCATGCTTTAAGTGTGTTTGGTGGCTCAGAACCATCAAAAAACGTTGAAATATAGTTCAAATTCAATAAAAATCGACAAAAATACAGTTTCTAGCTAAAATTTGATGGTTTCGTTGCACTTTCCGAGCCCGTTGGGTATCTGATTGGCTTCAAAGTACAAGAAAACACTTCAAAAGTGACGTTTCTGAAGAATTTTAACAGTTTTCTTGTATCTACGAACGCCAGAATGCATAAAATTGACCTAAACTTCTCCTTTTCCTATTCTGAGTCGATTCTTCATGCTTTAAGTGTGTTTGGTGGCTCAGAACCATCAAAAAACGTTGAAATATAGTTCAAATTCAATAAAAATCGACAAAAATACAGTTTCTAGCTAAAATTTGATGGTTTCGTTGCACTTTCCGAGCCCGTAGGGTATCTGATTGGCTTAAAAGTACAAGAAAACACTTCAAAAGTGACGTTTCTGAAGAATTTTAACAGTTTTCTTGTATCTACGAACGCCAGAATGCATAAAATTGACCTAAACGTCTCCTTTTACTATTCTGAGTCGATTCTGCATGCTTTAAGTGTGTTTGGTGGCTCAGAACCATCAAAAAACGTTGAAATATAGTTCAAATTCAATAAAAATCGACAAAAATACAGTTTCTAGCTAAAATTTGATGGTTTCGTTGCACTTTCCGAGCCCGTAGGGTATCTGATTGGCTTAAAAGTACAAGAAAACACTTCAAAAGTCACGTTTCTGAAGAATTTTAACAGTTTTCTTGTATCTACGAACGCCAGAATGCATAAAATTGACCTAAACGTCTCCTTTTCCTATTCTGAGTCGATTCTGCATGCTTTAAGTGTGTTTGGTGGCTCAGAACCATCAAAAAACGTTGAAATATAGTTCAAATTCAATAAAAATCGACAAAAATACAGTTTCTAGCTAAAATTTGATGGTTTCGTTGCACTTTCCGAGCCCGTAGGGTATCTGATTGGCTTAAAAGTACAAGAAAACACTTCAAAAGTGACGTTTCTGAAGAATTTTAACAGTTTTCTTGTATCTACGAACGCCAGAATGCATAAAATTGACCTAAACGTCTCCTTTTCCTATTCTGAGTCGATTCTGCATGCTTTAAGTGTGTTTGGTGGCTCAGAACCATCAAAAAACGTTGAAATATAGTTCAAATTCAATAAAAATCGACAAAAATACAGTTTCTAGCTAAAATTTGATGGTTTCGTTGCACTTTCCGAGCCCGTAGGGTATCTGATTGGCTTAAAAGTACAAGAAAACACTTCAAAAGTGACGTTTCTGAAGAATTTTAACAGTTTTCTTGTATCTACGAACGCCAGAATGCATAAAATTGACCTAAACGTCTCCTTTTCCTATTCTGAGTCGATTCTGCATGCTTTAAGTGTGTTTGGTGGCTCAGAACCATCAAAAAACTTTGAAATATAGTTCAAATTCAATAAAAATCGACAAAAATACAGTTTCTAGCTAAAATTTGATGGTTTTGTTGCACTTTCCGAGCCCGTAGGGTATCTGATTGGCTTAAAAGTACAAGAAAACACTTCAAAAGTGACGTTTCTGAAGAATTTTAACAGTTTTCTTGTATCTACGAACGCCAGAATGCATAAAATTGACCTAAACGTCTCCTTTTCCTATTCTGAGTCGATTCTGCATGCTTTAAGTGTGTTTGGTGGCTCAGAACCATCAAAAAACGTTGAAATATAGTTCAAATTCAATAAAAATCGACAAAAATACAGTTTCTAGCTAAAATTTGATGGTTTCGTTGCACTTTCCGAGCCCGTAGGGTATCTGATTGGCTTAAAAGTACAAGAAAACACTTCAAAAGTGACGTTTCTGAAGAATTTTAACAGTTTTCTTGTATCTACGAACGCCAGAATGCATAAAATTGACCTAAACGTCTCCTTTTCCTATTCTGAGTCGATTCTGCATGCTTTAAGTGTGTTTGGTGGCTCAGAACCATCAAAAAACGTTGAAATATAGTTCAAATTCAATAAAAATCGACAAAAATACAGTTTCTAGCTAAAATTTGATGGTTTCGTTGCACTTTCCGAGCCCGTAGGGTATCTGATTGGCTTAAAAGTACAAGAAAACACTTCAAAAGTGACGTTTCTGAAGAATTTTAACAGTTTTCTTGTATCTACGAACGCCAGAATGCATAAAATTGACCTAAACGTCTCCTTTTCCTATTCTGAGTCGATTCTGCATGCTTTAAGTGTGTTTGGTGGCTCAGAACCATCAAAAAACGTTGAAATATAGTTCAAATTCAATAAAAATCGACAAAAATACAGTTTCTATCTAAAATTTGATGGTTTCGTTGCACTTTCCGAGCCCGTAGGGTATCTGATTGGCTTAAAAGTACAAGAAAACACTTCAAAAGTCACGTTTCTGAAGAATTTTAACAGTTTTCTTGTATCTACGAACGCCAGAATGCATAAAATTGACCTAAACGTCTCCTTTTCCTATTCTGAGTCGATTCTGCATGCTTTAAGTGTGTTTGGTGGCTCAGAACCATCAAAAAACGTTGAAATATAGTTCAAATTCAATAAAAATCGACAAAAATACAGTTTCTAGCTAAAATATGATGGTTTCGTTGCACTTTCCGAGCCCGTAGGGTATCTGATTGGCTTAAAAGTACAAGAAAACACTTCAAAAGTGACGTTTCTGAAGAATTTTAACAGTTTTCTTGTATCTCCGAACGCCAGAATGCATAAAATTGACCTAAACGTCTCCTTTTCCTATTCTGAGTCGATTCTGCATGCTTTAAGTGTGTTTGGTGGCTCAGAACCATCAAAAAACGTTGAAATATAGTTCAAATTCAATAAAAATCGACAAAAATACAGTTTCTAGCTAAAATTTGATGGTTTCGTTGCACTTTCCGAGCCCGTAGGGTATCTGATTGGCTTAAAAGTACAAGAAAACACTTCAAAAGTGACGTTTCTGAAGAATTTTAACAGTTTTCTTGTATCTACGAACGCCAGAATGCATAAAATTGACCTAAACGTCTCCTTTTCCTATTCTGAGTCGATTCTGCATGCTTTAAGTGTGTTTGGTGGCTCAGAACCATCAAAAAACTTTGAAATATAGTTCAAATTCAATAAAAATCGACAAAAATACAGTTTCTAGCTAAAATTTGATGGTTTTGTTGCACTTTCCGAGCCCGTAGGGTATCTGATTGGCTTAAAAGTACAAGAAAACACTTCAAAAGTGACGTTTCTGAAGAATTTTAACAGTTTTCTTGTATCTACGAACGCCAGAATGCATAAAATTGACCTAAACGTCTCCTTTTCCTATTCTGAGTCGATTCTGCATGCTTTAAGTGTGTTTGGTGGCTCAGAACCATCAAAAAACGTTGAAATATAGTTCAAATTCAATAAAAATCGACAAAAATACAGTTTCTAGCTAAAATTTGATGGTTTCGTTGCACTTTCCGAGCTCGTAGGGTATCTGATTGGCTTAAAAGTACAAGAAAACACTTCAAAAGTGACGTTTCTGAAGAATTTTAACAATTTTCTTGTATCTACGAACGCCAGAATGCATTAAATTGACCTAAACGTCTCCTTTTCCTATTCTGAGTCGATTCTGCATGCTTTAAGTGTGTTTGGTGGCTCAGAACCATCAAAAAACGTTGAAATATAGTTCAAATTCAATAAAAATCGACAAAAATACAGTTTCTAGCTAAAATTTGATGGTTTCGTTGCACTTTCCGAGCCCGTTGGGTATCTGATTGGCTTAAAAGTACAAGAAAACACTTCAAAAGTGACGTTTCTGAAGAATTTTAACAGTTTTCTTGTATCTACGAACGCCAGAATGCATAAAATTGACCTAAACGTCTCCTTTTCCTATTCTGAGTCGATTCTGCATGCTTTAAGTGTGTTTGGTGGCTCAGAACCATCAAAAAACGTTGAAATATAGTTCAAATTCAATAAAAATCGACAAAAATACAGTTTCTAGCTAAAATTTGATGGTTTCGTTGCACTTTCCGAGCCCGTAGGGTATCTGATTGGCTTAAAAGTACAAGAAAACACTTCAAAAGTGACGTTTCTGAAGAATTTTAACAGTTTTCTTGTATCTACGAACGCCAGAATGCATAAAATTGACCTAAACGTCTCCTTTTCCTATTCTGAGTCGATTCTGCATGCTTTAAGTGTGTTTGGTGGCTCAGAACCATCAAAAAACGTTGAAATATAGTTCAAATTCAATAAAAATCGACAAAAATACAGTTTCTATCTAAAATTTGATGGTTTCGTTGCACTTTCCGAGCCCGTAGGGTATCTGATTGGCTTAAAAGTACAAGAAAACACTTCAAAAGTCACGTTTCTGAAGAATTTTAACAGTTTTCTTGTATCTACGAACGCCAGAATGCATAAAATTGACCTAAACGTCTCCTTTTCCTATTCTGAGTCGATTCTGCATGCTTTAAGTGTGTTTGGTGGCTCAGAACCATCAAAAAACGTTGAAATATAGTTCAAATTCAATAAAAATCGACAAAAATACAGTTTCTAGCTAAAATATGATGGTTTCGTTGCACTTTCCGAGCCCGTAGGGTATCTGATTGGCTTAAAAGTACAAGAAAACACTTCAAAAGTGACGTTTCTGAAGAATTTTAACAGTTTTCTTGTATCTCCGAACGCCAGAATGCATAAAATTGACCTAAACGTCTCCTTTTCCTATTCTGAGTCGATTCTGCATGCTTTAAGTGTGTTTGGTGGCTCAGAACCATCAAAAAACGTTGAAATATAGTTCAAATTCAATAAAAATCGACAAAAATACAGTTTCTAGCTAAAATTTGATGGTTTCGTTGCACTTTCCGAGCCCGTAGGGTATCTGATTGGCTTAAAAGTACAAGAAAACACTTCAAAAGTGACGTTTCTGAAGAATTTTAACAGTTTTCTTGTATCTACGAACGCCAGAATGCATAAAATTGACCTAAACGTCTCCTTTTCCTATTCTGAGTCGATTCTGCATGCTTTAAGTGTGTTTGGTGGCTCAGAACCATCAAAAAACTTTGAAATATAGTTCAAATTCAATAAAAATCGACAAAAATACAGTTTCTAGCTAAAATTTGATGGTTTTGTTGCACTTTCCGAGCCCGTAGGGTATCTGATTGGCTTAAAAGTACAAGAAAACACTTCAAAAGTGACGTTTCTGAAGAATTTTAACAGTTTTCTTGTATCTACGAACGCCAGAATGCATAAAATTGACCTAAACGTCTCCTTTTCCTATTCTGAGTCGATTCTGCATGCTTTAAGTGTGTTTGGTGGCTCAGAACCATCAAAAAACGTTGAAATATAGTTCAAATTCAATAAAAATCGACAAAAATACAGTTTCTAGCTAAAATTTGATGGTTTCGTTGCACTTTCCGAGCTCGTAGGGTATCTGATTGGCTTAAAAGTACAAGAAAACACTTCAAAAGTGACGTTTCTGAAGAATTTTAACAATTTTCTTGTATCTACGAACGCCAGAATGCATTAAATTGACCTAAACGTCTCCTTTTCCTATTCTGAGTCGATTCTGCATGCTTTAAGTGTGTTTGGTGGCTCAGAACCATCAAAAAACGTTGAAATATAGTTCAAATTCAATAAAAATCGACAAAAATACAGTTTCTAGCTAAAATTTGATGGTTTCGTTGCACTTTCCGAGCCCGTTGGGTATCTGATTGGCTTAAAAGTACAAGAAAACACTTCAAAAGTGACGTTTCTGAAGAATTTTAACAGTTTTCTTGTATCTACGAACGCCAGAATGCATAAAATTGACCTAAACGTCTCCTTTTCCTATTCTGAGTCGATTCTGCATGCTTTAAGTGTGTTTGGTGGCTCAGAACCATAAAAAAACGTTGAAATATAGTTCAAATTCAATAAAAATCGACAAAAATACAGTTTCTAGCTAAAATTTGATGGTTTCGTTGCACTTTCCGAGCCCGTAGGGAATCTGATTGGCTTAAAAGTACAAGAAAACACTTCAAAAGTGACGTTTCTGAAGAATTTTAACAGTTTTCTTGTATCTACGAACGCCAGAATGCATAAAATTGACCTAAACGTCTCCTTTTCCTATTCTGAGTCGATTCTGCATGCTTTAAGTGTGTTTGGTGGCTCAGAACCATCAAAAAACGTTGAAATATAGTTCAAATTCAATAAAAATCGACAAAAATACAGTTTCTAGCTAAAATTTGATGGTTTCGTTGCACTTTCCGAGCCCGTAGGGTATCTGATTGGCTTAAAAGTACAAGAAAACACTTCAAAAGTGACGTTTCTGAAGAATTTTAACAGTTTTCTTGTATCTACGAACGCCAGAATGCATAAAATTGACCTAAACGTCTCCTTTTCCTATTCTGAGTCGATTCTGCATGCTTTAAGTGTGTTTGGTGGCTCAGAACCATCAAAAAACGTTGAAATATAGTTCAAATTCAATAAAAATCGACAAAAATACAGTTTCTAGCTAAAATTTGATGGTTTCGTTGCACTTTCCGAGCCCGTAGGGTATCTGATTGGCTTAAAAGTACAAGAAAACACTTCAAAAGTGACGTTTCTGAAGAATTTTAACAGTTTTCTTGTATCTACGAACGCCAGAATGCATAAAATTGACCTAAACGTCTCCTTTTCCTATTCTGAGTCGATTCTGCATGCTTTAAGTGTGTTTGGTGGCTCAGAACCATCAAAAAACGTTGAAATATAGTTCAAATTCAATAAAAATCGACAAAAATACAGTTTCTAGCTAAAATTTGATGGTTTCGTTGCACTTTCCGAGCCCGTAGGGTATCTGATTGGCTTAAAAGTACAAGAAAACACTTCAAAAGTGACGTTTCTGAAGAATTTTAACAGTTTTCTTGTATCTACGAACGCCAGAATGCATAAAATTGACCTAAACATCTCCTTTTCCTATTCTGAGTCGATTCTGCATGCTTTAAGTGTGTTTGGTGGCTCAGAACCATCAAAAAACGTTGAAATATAGTTCAAATTCAATAAAAATCGACAAAAATACAGTTTCTAGCTAAAATTTGATGGTTTCGTTGCACTTTCCGAGCCCGTAGGGTATCTGATTGGCTTAAAAGTATAAGAAAACACTTCAAAAGTGACGTTTCTGAAGAATTTTAACAGTTTTCTTGTATCTACGAACGCCAGAATGCATAAAATTGACCTAAACGTCTCCTTTTCCTATTCTGAGTCGATTCTGCATGCTTTAAGTGTGTTTGGTGGCTCAGAACCATCAAAAAACGTTGAAATATAGTTCAAATTCAATAAAAATCGACAAAAATACAGTTTCTAGCTAAAATTTGATGGTTTCGTTGCACTTTCCGAGCCCGTAGGGTATCTGATTGGCTTAAAAGTACAAGAAAACACTTCAAAAGTGACGTTTCTGAAGAATTTTAACAGTTTTCTTGTATCTACGAACGCCAGAATGCATAAAATTGACCTAAACGTCTCCTTTTCCTATTCTGAGTCGATTCTGCATGCTTTAAGTGTGTTTGGTGGCTCAGAACCATCAAAAAACGTTGAAATATAGTTCAAATTCAATAAAAATCGACAAAAATACAGTTTCTAGCTAAAATTTGATGGTTTCGTTACACTTTCCGAGCCCGTTGGGTATCTGATTGGCTTAAAAGTACAAGAAAACACTTCAAAAGTGACGTTTCTGAAGAATTTTAACAGTTTTCTTGTATCTACGAACGGCAGAATGCATAAAATTGACCTAAACGTCTCCTTTTCCTATTCTGAGTCGATTCTGCATGCTTTAAGTGTGTTTGGTGGCTCAGAACCATCAAAAAACGTTGAAATATAGTTCAAATTCAATAAAAATCGACAAAAATACAGTTTCTAGCTAAAATTTGATGGTTTCGTTGCACTTTCCGAGCCCGTACGGTATCTGATTGGCTTAAAAGTACAAGAAAACACTTCAAAAGTGACGTTTCTGAAGAATTTTAACAGTTTTCTTGTATCTACGAACGCCAGAATGCATAAAATTGACCTAAACGTCTCCTTTTCCTATTCTGAGTCGATTCTGCATGCTTTAAGTGTGTTTGGTGGCTCAGAACCATCAAAAAACGTTGAAATATAGTTCAAATTCAATAAAAATCGACAAAAATACAGTTTCTAGCTAAAATTTGATGGTTTCGTTGCACTTTCCGAGCCCGTAGGGTATCTGATTGGCTTAAAAGTACAAGAAAACACTTCAAAAGTGACGTTTCTGAAGAATTTTAACAGTTTTCTTGTATCTACGAACGCCAGAATGCATAAAATTGACCTAAACATCTCCTTTTCCTATTCTGAGTCGATTCTGCATGCTTTAAGTGTGTTTGGTGGCTCAGAACCATCAAAAAACGTTGAAATATAGTTCAAATTCAATAAAAATCGACAAAAATACAGTTTCTAGCTAAAATTTGATGGTTTCGTTACACTTTCCGAGCCCGTTGGGTATCTGATTGGCTTAAAAGTACAAGAAAACACTTCAAAAGTGACGTTTCTGAAGAATTTTAACAGTTTTCTTGTATCTACGAACGGCAGAATGCATAAAATTGACCTAAACGTCTCCTTTTCCTATTCTGAGTCGATTCTGCATGCTTTAAGTGTGTTTGGTGGCTCAGAACCATCAAAAAACGTTGAAATATAGTTCAAATTCAATAAAAATCGACAAAAATACAGTTTCTAGCTAAAATTTGATGGTTTCGTTGCACTTTCCGAGCCCGTACGGTATCTGATTGGCTTAAAAGTACAAGAAAACACTTCAAAAGTGACGTTTCTGAAGAATTTTAACAGTTTTCTTGTATCTACGAACGCCAGAATGCATAAAATTGACCTAAACGTCTCCTTTTCCTATTCTGAGTCGATTCTGCATGCTTTAAGTGTGTTTGGTGGCTCAGAACCATCAAAAAACGTTGAAATATAGTTCAAATTCAATAAAAATCGACAAAAATACAGTTTCTAGCTAAAATTTGATGGTTTCGTTGCACTTTCCGAGCCCGTAGGGTATCTGATTGGCTTAAAAGTACAAGAAAACACTTCAAAAGTGACGTTTCTGAAGAATTTTAACAGTTTTCTTGTATCTACGAACGCCAGAATGCATAAAATTGACCTAAACATCTCCTTTTCCTATTCTGAGTCGATTCTGCATGCTTTAAGTGTGTTTGGTGGCTCAGAACCATCAAAAAACGTTGAAATATAGTTCAAATTCAATAAAAATCGACAAAAATACAGTTTCTAGCTAAAATTTGATGGTTTCGTTACACTTTCCGAGCCCGTTGGGTATCTGATTGGCTTAAAAGTACAAGAAAACACTTCAAAAGTGACGTTTCTGAAGAATTTTAACAGTTTTCTTGTATCTACGAACGGCAGAATGCATAAAATTGACCTAAACGTCTCCTTTTCCTATTCTGAGTCGATTCTGCATGCTTTAAGTGTGTTTGGTGGCTCAGAACCATCAAAAAACGTTGAAATATAGTTCAAATTCAATAAAAATCGACAAAAATACAGTTTCTAGCTAAAATTTGATGGTTTCGTTGCACTTTCCGAGCCCGTACGGTATCTGATTGGCTTAAAAGTACAAGAAAACACTTCAAAAGTGACGTTTCTGAAGAATTTTAACAGTTTTCTTGTATCTACGAACGCCAGAATGCATAAAATTGACCTAAACGTCTCCTTTTCCTATTCTGAGTCGATTCTGCATGCTTTAAGTGTGTTTGGTGGCTCAGAACCATCAAAAAACGTTGAAATATAGTTCAAATTCAATAAAAATCGACAAAAATACAGTTTCTAGCTAAAATTTGATGGTTTCGTTGCACTTTCCGAGCCCGTAGGGTATCTGATTGGCTTAAAAGTACAAGAAAACACTTCAAAAGTGACGTTTCTGAAGAATTTTAACAGTTTTCTTGTATCTACGAACGCCAGAATGCATAAAATTGACCTAAACATCTCCTTTTCCTATTCTGAGTCGATTCTGCATGCTTTAAGTGTGTTTGGTGGCTCAGAACCATCAAAAAACGTTGAAATATAGTTCAAATTCAATAAAAATCGACAAAAATACAGTTTCTAGCTAAAATTTGATGGTTTCGTTGCACTTTCCGAGCCCGTAGGGTATCTGATTGGCTTAAAAGTACAAGAAAACACTTCAAAAGTGACGTTTCTGAAGAATTTTAACAGTTTTCTTGTATCTACGAACGCCAGAAAGCATAAAATTGACCTAAACGTCTCCTTTTCCTATTCTGAGTCGATTCTGCATGCTTTAAGTGTGTTTGGTGGCTCAGAACCATCAAAAAACGTTGAAATATAGTTCAAATTCAATAAAAATCGACAAAAATACAGTTTCTAGCTAAAATTTGATGGTTTCGTTGCACTTTCCGAGCCCGTAGGGTATCTGATTGGCTTAAAAGTACAAGAAAACACTTCAAAAGTGACGTTTCTGAAGAATTTTAACAGTTTTCTTGTATCTACGAACGCCAGAATGCATAAAATTGACCTAAACGTCTCCTTTTCCTATTCTGAGTCGATTCTGCATGCTTTAAGTGTGTTTGGTGGCTCAGAACCATCAAAAAACGTTGAAATATAGTTCAAATTCAATAAAAATCGACAAAAATACAGTTTCTAGCTAAAATTTGATGGTTTCGTTGCACTTTCCGAGCCCGTAGGGTATCTGATTGGCTTAAAAGTACAAGAAAACACTTCAAAAGTGACGTTTCTGAAGAATTTTAACAGTTTTCTTGTATCTACGAACGCCAGAATGCATAAAATTGACCCTAAACGTCTCCTTTTCCTATTCTGAGTCGATTCTGCATGCTTTAAGTGTGTTTGGTGGCTCAGAACCATCAAAAAACGTTGAAATATAGTTCAAATTCAATAAAAATCGACAAAAATACAGTTTCTAGCTAAAATTTGATGGTTTCGTTGCACTTTCCGAGCCCGTAGGGTATCTGATTGGCTTAAAAGTATAAGAAAACACTTCAAAAGTGACGTTTCTGAAGAATTTTAACAGTTTTCTTGTATCTACGAACGCCAGAATGCATAAAATTGACCTAAACGTCTCCTTTTCCTATTCTGAGTCGATTCTGCATGCTTTAAGTGTGTTTGGTGGCTCAGAACCCTCAAAAAACGTTGAAATATAGTTCAAATTCAATAAAAATCGACAAAAATACAGTTTCTAGCTAAAATTTGATGGTTTCGTTGCACTTTCCGAGCCCGTAGGGTATCTGATTGGCTTAAAAGTACAAGAAAACACTTCAAAAGTGACGTTTCTGAAGAATTTTAACAGTTTTCTTGTATCTACGAACGCCAGAATGCATAAAATTGACCTAAACGTCTCCTTTTCCTATTCTGAGTCGATTTTGCATGCTTTAAGTGTGTTTGGTGGCTCAGAACCATCAAAAAACTTTGAAATATAGTTCAAATTCAATAAAAATCGACAAAAATACAGTTTCTAGCTAAAATTTGATGGTTTCGTTGCACTTTCCGAGCCCGTAGGGTATCTGATTGGCTTAAAAGTACAAGAAAACACTTCAAAAGTGACGTTTCTGAAGAATTTTAACAGTTTTCTTGTATCTACGAACGCCAGAATGCATAAATTTGACCTAAACGTCTCCTTTTCCTATTCTGAGTCGATTCTGCATGCTTTAAGTGTGTTTGGTGGCTAGAACCATCAAAAAACGTTGAAATATAGTTCAAATTCAATAAAATTCGACAAAAATACAGTTTCTAGCTAAAATTTGATGGTTTCGTTGCACTTTCCGAGCCCGTAGGGTATCTGATTGGCTTAAAAGTACAAGAAAACATTTCAAAAGTGACGTTTCTGAAGAATTTTAACAGTTTTCTTGTATCTACGAACGCCAGAATGCATAAAATTGACCTAAACGTCTCCTTTTCCTATTCTGAGTCGATTCTGCATGCTTTAAGTGTGTTTGGTGGCTCAGAACCATCAAAAAACGTTGAAATATAGTTCAAATTCAATAAAAATCGACAAAAATACAGTTTCTAGCTAAAATTTGATGGTTTCGTTGCACTTTCCGAGCCCGTAGGGTATCTGATTGGCTTAAAAGTACAAGAAAACACTTCAAAAGTGACGTTTCTGAAGAATTTTAACAGTTTTCTTGTATCTACGAACGCCAGAATGCATAAAATTGACCTAAACATCTCCTTTTCCTATTCTGAGTCGATTCTGCATGCTTTAAGTGTGTTTGGTGGCTCAGAACCATCAAAAAACGTTGAAATATAGTTCAAATTCAATAAAAATCGACAAAAATACAGTTTCTAGCTAAAATTTGATGGTTTCGTTGCACTTTCCGAGCCCGTAGGGTATCTGATTGGCTTAAAAGTACAAGAAAACACTTCAAAAGTTACGTTTCTGAAGAATTTTAACAGTTTTCTTGTATCTACGAACGCCAGAAAGCATAAAATTGACCTAAACGTCTCCTTTTCCTATTCTGAGTCGATTCTGCATGCTTTAAGTGTGTTTGGTGGCTCAGAACCATCAAAAAACGTTGAAATATAGTTCAAATTCAATAAAAATCGACAAAAATACAGTTTCTAGCTAAAATTTGATGGTTTCGTTGCACTTTCCGAGCCCGTTGGGTATCTGATTGGCTTAAAAGTACAAGAAAACACTTCAAAAGTGACGTTTCTGAAGAATTTTAACAGTTTTCTTGTATCTACGAACGCCAGAATGCATAAAATTGACCTAAACGTCTCCTTTTCCTATTCTGAGTCGATTCTGCATGCTTTAAGTGTGTTTGGTGGCTCAGAACCATCAAAAAACGTTGAAATATAGTTCAAATTCAATAAAAATCGACAAAAATACAGTTTCTAGCTAAAATTTGATGGTTTCGTTGCACTTTCCGAGCCCGTAGGGTATCTGATTGGCTTAAAAGTACAAGAAAACACTTCAAAAGTGACGTTTCTGAAGAATTTTAACAGTTTTCTTGTATCTACGAACGCCAGAATGCATAAAATTGACCTAAACGTCTCCTTTTCCTATTCTGAGTCGATTCTGCATGCTTTAAGTGTGTTTGGTGGCTCAGAACCATCAAAAAACGTTGAAATATAGTTCAAATTCAATAAAAATCGACAAAAATACAGTTTCTAGCTAAAATTTGATGGTTTCGTTGCACTTTCCGAGCCCGTAGGGTATCTGATTGGCTTAAAAGTACAAGAAAACACTTCAAAAGTGACGTTTCTGAAGAATTTTAACAGTTTTCTTGTATCTACGAACGCCAGAATGCATAAAATTGACCTAAACGTCTCCTTTTCCTATTCTGAGTCGATTCTGCATGCTTTAAGTGTGTTTGGTGGCTCAGAACCATCAAAAAACGTTGAAATATAGTTCAAATTCAATAAAAATCGACAAAAATACAGTTTCTAGCTAAAATTTGATGGTTTCGTTGCACTTTCCGAGCCCGTAGGGTATCTGATTGGCTTAAAAGTACAAGAAAACACTTCAAAAGTGACGTTTCTGAAGAATTTTAACAGTTTTCTTGTATGTAGGAACGCCAGAATGCATAAAATTGACCTAAACATCTCCTTTTCCTATTCTGAGTCGATTCTGCATGCTTTAAGTGTGTTTGGTGGCTCAGAACCATCAAAAAACGTTGAAATATAGTTCAAATTCAATAAAAATCGACAAAAATACAGTTTCTAGCTAAAATTTGATGGTTTCGTTGCACTTTCCGAGCCCGTAGGGTATCTGATTGGCTTAAAAGTACGAGAAAACACTTCAAAAGTGACGTTTCTGAAGAATTTTAACAGTTTTCTTGTATCTACGAACGCCAGAATGCATAAAATTGACCTAAACGTCTCCTTTTCCTATTCTGAGTCGATTCTGCATGCTTTAAGTGTGTTTGGTGGCTCAGAACCATCAAAAAACTTTGAAATATAGTTCAAATTCAATAAAAATCGACAAAAATACAGTTTCTAGCTAAAATTTGATGGTTTCGTTGCACTTTCCGAGCCCGTAGGGTATCTGATTGGCTTAAAAGTACAAGAAAACACTTCAAAAGTGACGTTTCTGAAGAATTTTAACAGTTTTCTTGTATCTACGAACGCCAGAATGCATAAAATTGACCTAAACGTCTCCTTTTCCTATTCTGAGTCGATTCTGCATGCTTTAAGTGTGTTTGGTGGCTCAGAACCATCAAAAAACGTTGAAATATAGTTCAAATTCAATAAAAATCGACAAAAATACAGTTTCTAGCTAAAATTTGATGGTTTCGTTGCACTTTCCGAGCCCGTAGGGTATCTGATTGGCTTAAAAGTACAAGAAAACACTTCAAAAGTGACGTTTCTGAAGAATTTTAACAGTTTTCTTGTATCTACGAACGCCAGAATGCATAAAATTGACCTAAACGTCTCCTTTTCCTATTCTGAGTCGATTCTGCATGCTTTAAGTGTGTTTGGTGGCTCAGAACCATCAAAAAACGTTGAAATATAGTTCAAATTCAATAAAAATCGACAAAAATACAGTTTCTAGCTAAAATTTGATGGTTTCGTTGCACTTTCCGAGCCCGTAGGGTATCTGATTGGCTTAAAAGTACAAGAAAACACTTCAAAAGTGACGTTTCTGAAGAATTTTAACAGTTTTCTTTAATCTACGAACGCCAGAATGCATAAAATTGACCTAAACGTCTCCTTTTCCTATTCTGAGTCGATTCTGCATGCTTTAAGTGTGTTTGGTGGCTCAGAACCATCAAAAAACGTTGAAATATAGTTCAAATTCAATAAAAATCGACAAAAATACAGTTTCTAGCTAAAATTTGATGGTTTCGTTGCACTTTCCGAGCCCGTAGGGTATCTGATTGGCTTAAAAGTACAATTAAACACTTCAAAAGTGACGTTTCTGAAGAATTTTAACAGTTTTCTTGTATCTACGAACGCCAGAATGCATAAAATTGACCTAAACGTCTCCTTTTCCTATTCTGAGTCGATTCTGCATGCTTTAAGTGTGTTTGGTGGCTCAGAACCATCAAAAAACGTTGAAATATAGTTCAAATTCAATAAAAATCGACAAAAATACAGTTTCTAGCTAAAATTTGATGGTTTCGTTGCACTTTCCGAGCCCGTAGGGTATCTGATTGGCTTAAAAGTACAAGAAAACACTTCAAAAGTGACGTTTCTGAAGAATTTTAACAGTTTTCTTGTATCTACGAACGCCAGAATGCATAAAATTGACCTAAACGTCTCCTTTTCCTAGTCTGAGTCGATTCTGCATGCTTTAAGTGTGTTTGGTGGCTCAGAACCATCAAAAAACGTTGAAATATAGTTCAAATTCAATAAAAATCGACAAAAATACAGTTTCTAGCTAAAATTTGATGGTTTCGTTGCACTTTCCGAGCCCGTAGGGTATCTGATTGGCTTAAAAGTACAAGAAAACACTTCAAAAGTGACGTTTCTGAAGAATTTTAACAGTTTTCTTGTATCTACGAACGCCAGAATGCATAAAATTGACCTAAACATCTCCTTTTCCTATTCTGAGTCGATTCTGCATGCTTTAAGTGTGTTTGGTGGCTCAGAACCATCAAAAAACGTTGAAATATAGTTCAAATTCAATAAAAATCGACAAAAATACAGTTTCTAGCTAAAATTTGATGGTTTCGTTGCACTTTCCGAGCCCGTAGGGTATCTGATTGGCTTAAAAGTATAAGAAAACACTTCAAAAGTGACGTTTCTGAAGAATTTTAACAGTTTTCTTGTTTCTACGAACGCCAGAATGCATAAAATTGACCTAAACGTCTCCTTTTCCTATTCTGAGTCGATTCTGCATGCTTTAAGTGTGTTTGGTGGCTCAGAACCATCAAAAAACGTTGAAATATAGTTCAAATTCAATAAAAATCGACAAAAATACAGTTTCTAGCTAAAATTTGATGGTTTCGTTGCACTTTCCGAGCCCGTAGGGTATCTGATTGGCTTAAAAGTACAAGAAAACACTTCAAAAGTGACGTTTCTGAAGAATTTTAACAGTTTTCTTGTATCTACGAACGCCAGAATGCATAAAATTGACCTAAACGTCTCCTTTTCCTATTCTGAGTCGATTCTGCATGCTTTAAGTGTGTTTGGTGGCTCAGAACCATCAAAAAACGTTGAAATATAGTTCAAATTCAATAAAAATCGACAAAAATACAGTTTCTAGCTAAAATTTGATGGTTTCGTTGCACTTTCCGAGCCCGTAGGGTATCTGATTGGCTTAAAAGTACAAGAAAACACTTCAAAAGTGACGTTTCTGAAGAATTTTAACAGTTTTCTTGTATCTACGAACGCCAGAATGCATAAAATTGACCTAAACGTCTCCTTTTCCTATTCTGAGTCGATTCTGCATGCTTTAAGTGTGTTTGGTGGCTCAGAACCATCAAAAAACGTTGAAATATAGTTCAAATTCAATAAAAATCGACAAAAATACAGTTTCTAGCTAAAATTTGATGGTTTCGTTGCACTTTCCGAGCCCGTTGGGTATCTGATTGGCTTAAAAGTACAAGAAAACACTTCAAAAGTGACGTTTCTGAAGAATTTTAACAGTTTTCTTGTATCTACGAACGCCAGAATGCATAAAATTGACCTAAACATCTCCTTTTCCTATTCTGAGTCGATTCTGCATGCTTTAAGTGTGTTTGGTGGCTCAGAACCATCAAAAAACGTTGAAATATAGTTCAAATTCAATAAAAATCGACAAAAATACAGTTTCTAGCTAAAATTTGATGGTTTCGTTGCACTTTCCGAGCCCGTAGGGTATCTGATTGGCTTAAAAGTACAAGAAAACACTTCAAAAGTGACGTTTCTGAAGAATTTTAACAGTTTTCTTGTATCTACGAACGCCAGAATGCATAAAATTGACCTAAACGTCTCCTTTTCCTATTCTGAGTCGATTCTGCATGCTTTAAGTGTGTTTGGTGGCTCAGAACCATCAAAAAACGTTGAAATATAGTTCAAATTCAATAAAAATCGACAAAAATACAGTTTCTAGCTAAAATTTGATGGTTTCGTTGCACTTTCCGAGCCCGTAGGGTATCTGATTGGCTTAAAAGTACAAGAAAACACTTCAAAAGTGACGTTTCTGAAGAATTTTAACAGTTTTCTTTAATCTACGAACGCCAGAATGCATAAAATTGACCTAAACGTCTCCTTTTCCTATTCTGAGTCGATTCTGCATGCTTTAAGTGTGTTTGGTGGCTCAGAACCATCAAAAAACGTTGAAATATAGTTCAAATTCAATAAAAATCGACAAAAATACAGTTTCTAGCTAAAATTTGATGGTTTCGTTGCACTTTCCGAGCCCGTAGGGTATCTGATTGGCTTAAAAGTACAATTAAACACTTCAAAAGTGACGTTTCTGAAGAATTTTAACAGTTTTCTTGTATCTACGAACGCCAGAATGCATAAAATTGACCTAAACGTCTCCTTTTCCTATTCTGAGTCGATTCTGCATGCTTTAAGTGTGTTTGGTGGCTCAGAACCATCAAAAAACGTTGAAATATAGTTCAAATTCAATAAAAATCGACAAAAATACAGTTTCTAGCTAAAATTTGATGGTTTCGTTGCACTTTCCGAGCCCGTAGGGTATCTGATTGGCTTAAAAGTACAAGAAAACACTTCAAAAGTGACGTTTCTGAAGAATTTTAACAGTTTTCTTGTATCTACGAACGCCAGAATGCATAAAATTGACCTAAACGTCTCCTTTTCCTAGTCTGAGTCGATTCTGCATGCTTTAAGTGTGTTTGGTGGCTCAGAACCATCAAAAAACGTTGAAATATAGTTCAAATTCAATAAAAATCGACAAAAATACAGTTTCTAGCTAAAATTTGATGGTTTCGTTGCACTTTCCGAGCCCGTAGGGTGTCTGATTGGCTTAAAAGTACAAGAAAACACTTCAAAAGTGACGTTTCTGAAGAATTTTAACAGTTTTCTTGTATCTACGAACGCCAGAATGCATAAAATTGACCTAAACATCTCCTTTTCCTATTCTGAGTCGATTCTGCATGCTTTAAGTGTGTTTGGTGGCTCAGAACCATCAAAAAACGTTGAAATATAGTTCAAATTCAATAAAAATCGACAAAAATACAGTTTCTAGCTAAAATTTGATGGTTTCGTTGCACTTTCCGAGCCCGTAGGGTATCTGATTGGCTTAAAAGTATAAGAAAACACTTCAAAAGTGACGTTTCTGAAGAATTTTAACAGTTTTCTTGTTTCTACGAACGCCAGAATGCATAAAATTGACCTAAACGTCTCCTTTTCCTATTCTGAGTCGATTCTGCATGCTTTAAGTGTGTTTGGTGGCTCAGAACCATCAAAAAACGTTGAAATATAGTTCAAATTCAATAAAAATCGACAAAAATACAGTTTCTAGCTAAAATTTGATGGTTTCGTTGCACTTTCCGAGCCCGTAGGGTATCTGATTGGCTTAAAAGTACAAGAAAACACTTCAAAAGTGACGTTTCTGAAGAATTTTAACAGTTTTCTTGTATCTACGAACGCCAGAATGCATAAAATTGACCTAAACGTCTCCTTTTCCTATTCTGAGTCGATTCTGCATGCTTTAAGTGTGTTTGGTGGCTCAGAACCATCAAAAAACGTTGAAATATAGTTCAAATTCAATAAAAATCGACAAAAATACAGTTTCTAGCTAAAATTTGATGGTTTCGTTGCACTTTCCGAGCCCGTAGGGTATCTGATTGGCTTAAAAGTACAAGAAAACACTTCAAAAGTGACGTTTCTGAAGAATTTTAACAGTTTTCTTGTATCTACGAACGCCAGAATGCATAAAATTGACCTAAACGTCTCCTTTTCCTATTCTGAGTCGATTCTGCATGCTTTAAGTGTGTTTGGTGGCTCAGAACCATCAAAAAACGTTGAAATATAGTTCAAATTCAATAAAAATCGACAAAAATACAGTTTCTAGCTAAAATTTGATGGTTTCGTTGCACTTTCCGAGCCCGTTGGGTATCTGATTGGCTTAAAAGTACAAGAAAACACTTCAAAAGTGACGTTTCTGAAGAATTTTAACAGTTTTCTTGTATCTACGAACGCCAGAATGCATAAAATTGACCTAAACATCTCCTTTTCCTATTCTGAGTCGATTCTGCATGCTTTAAGTGTGTTTGGTGGCTCAGAACCATCAAAAAACGTTGAAATATAGTTCAAATTCAATAAAAATCGACAAAAATACAGTTTCTAGCTAAAATTTGATGGTTTCGTTGCACTTTCCGAGCCCGTAGGGTATCTGATTGGCTTAAAAGTACAAGAAAACACTTCAAAAGTGACGTTTCTGAAGAATTTTAACAGTTTTCTTGTATCTACGAACGCCAGAATGCATAAAATTGACCTAAACGTCTCCTTTTCCTATTCTGAGTCGATTCTGCATGCTTTAAGTGTGTTTGGTGGCTCAGAACCATCAAAAAACGTTGAAATATAGTTCAAATTCAATAAAAATCGACAAAAATACAGTTTCTAGCTAAGATTTGATGGTTTCGTTGCACTTTCCGAGCCCGTAGGGTATCTGATTGGCTTAAAAGTACAAGAAAACACTTCAAAAGTGACGTTTCTGAAGAATTTTAACAGTTTTCTTGTATCTACGAACGCCAGAATGCATAAAATTGACCTAAACGTCTCCTTTTCCTATTCTGAGTCGATTCTGCATGCTTTAAGTGTGTTTGGTGGCTCAGAACCATCAAAAAACGTTGAAATATAGTTCAAATTCAATAAAAATCGACAAAAATACAGTTTCTAGCTAAAATTTGATGGTTTCGTTGCACTTTCCGAGCCCGTAGGGTATCTGATTGGCTTAAAAGTACAAGAAAACACTTCAAAAGTGACGTTTCTGAAGAATTTTAACAGTTTTCTTGTATCTACGAACGCCAGAATGCATAAAATTGACCTAAACGTCTCCTTTTCCTATTCTGAGTCGATTCTGCATGCTTTAAGTGTGTTTGGTGGCTCAGAACCATCAAAAAACGTTGAAATATAGTTCAAATTCAATAAAAATCGACAAAAATATAGTTTCTAGCTAAAATTTGATGGTTTCGTTGCACTTTCCGAGCCCGTAGGGTATCTGATTGGCTTAAAAGTACAAGAAAACACTTCAAAAGTGACGTTTCTGAAGAATTTTAACAGTTTTCTTGTATCTACGAACGCCAGAATGCATAAAATTGACCTAAACGTCTCCTTTTCCTATTCTGAGTCGATTCTGCATGCTTTAAGTGTGTTTGGTGGCTCAGAACCATCAAAAAACGTTGAAATATAGTTCAAATTCAATAAAAATCGACAAAAATACAGTTTCTAGCTAAAATTTGATGGTTTCGTTGCACTTTCCGAGCCCGTTGGGTATCTGATTGGCTTAAAAGTACAAGAAAACACTTCAAAAGTGACGTTTCTGAAGAATTTTAACAGTTTCCTTGTATCTACGAACGCCAGAATGCATAAAATTGACCTAAACGTCTCCTTTTCCTATTCTGAGTCGATTCTGCATGCTTTAAGTGTGTTTGGTGGCTCAGAACCATCAAAAAACGTTGAAATATAGTTCAAATTCAATAAAAATCGACAAAAATACAGTTTCTAGCTAAAATTTGATGGTTTCGTTGCACTTTCCGAGCCCGTAGGGTATCTGATTGGCTTAAAAGTACAAGAAAACACTTCAAAAGTGACGTTTCTGAAGAATTTTAACAGTTTTCTTGTATCTACGAACGCCAGAATGCATAAAATTGACCTAAACGTCTCCTTTTCCTATTCTGAGTCGATTCTGCATGCTTTAAGTGTGTTTGGTGGCTCAGAACCATCAAAAAACGTTGAAATATAGTTCAAATTCAATAAAAATCGACAAAAATACAGTTTCTAGCTAAAATTTGATGGTTTCGTTGCACTTTCCGAGCCCGTAGGGTATCTGATTGGCTTAAAAGTACAAGAAAACACTTCAAAAGTGACGTTTCTGAAGAATTTTAACAGTTTTCTTGTATCTACGAACGCCAGAATGCATAAAATTGACCTAAACGTCTCCTTTTCCTATTCTGAGTCGATTCTGCATGCTTTTTGTGTTTGGTGGCTCAGAACCATCAAAAAACGTTGAAACATAGTTCAAATTCAATAAAAATCGACAAAAATACAGTTTCTAGCTAAAATTTGATGGTTTCGTTGCACTTTCCGAGCCCGTAGGGTATCTGATTGGCTTAAAAGTACAAGAAAACACTTCAAAAGTGACGTTTCTGAAGAATTTTAACAGTTTTCTTGTATCTACGAACGCCAGAATGCATAAAATTGACCTAAACGTCTCCTTTTCCTATTCTGAGTCGATTCTGCATGCTTTAAGTGTGTTTGGTGGCTCAGAACCATCAAAAAACGTTGAAATATAGTTCAAATTCAATAAAAATCGACAAAAATACAGTTTCTAGCTAAAATTTGATGGTTTCGTTGCACTTTCCGAGCCCGTAGGGTATCTGATTGGCTTAAAAGTACAAGAAAACACTTCAAAAGTGACGTTTCTGAAGAATTTTAACAGTTTTCTTGTATCTACGAACGCCAGAATGCATAAAATTGACCTAAACGTCTCCTTTTCCTATTCTGAGTCGATTCTGCATGCTTTAAGTGTGTTTGGTGGCTCAGAACCATCAAAAAACGTTGAAATATAGTTCAAATTCAATAAAAATCGACAAAAATACAGTTTCTAGCTAAAATTTGATGGTTTCGTTGCACTTTCCGAGCCCGTAGGGTATCTGATTGGCTTAAAAGTACAAGAAAACACTTCAAAAGTGACGTTTCTGAAGAATTTTAACAGTTTTCTTGTATCTACGAACGCCAGAATGCATAAAATTGACCTAAACGTCTCCTTTTCCTATTCTGAGTCGATTCTGCATGCTTTAAGTGTGTTTGGTGGCTCAGAACCATCAAAAAACGTTGAAACATAGTTCAAATTCAATAAAAATCGACAAAAATACAGTTTCTAGCTAAAATTTGATGGTTTCGTTGCACTTTCCGAGCCCGTAGGGTATCTGATTGGCTTAAAAGTACAAGAAAACACTTCAAAAGTGACGTTTCTGAAGAATTTTAACAGTTTTCTTGTATCTACGAACGCCAGAATGCATAAAATTGACCTAAACGTCTCCTTTTCCTATTCTGAGTCGATTCTGCATGCTTTAAGTGTGTTTGGTGGCTCAGAACCATCAAAAAACGTTGAAATATAGTTCAAATTCAATAAAAATCGACAAAAATACAGTTTCTAGCTAAAATTTGATGGTTTCGTTGCACTTTCCGAGCCCGTAGGGTATCTGATTGGCTTAAAAGTACAAGAAAACACTTCAAAAGTGACGTTTCTGAAGAATTTTAACAGTTTTCTTGTATCTACGAACGCCAGAATGCATAAAATTGACCTAAACGTCTCCTTTTCCTATTCTGAGTCAGTCGATTCTGCATGCTTTAAGTGTGTTTGGTGGCTCAGAACCATCAAAAAACGTTGAAATATAGTTCAAATTCAATAAAAATCGACAAAAATACAGTTTCTAGCTAAAATTTGATGGTTTCGTTGCACTTTCCGAGCCCGTAGGGTATCTGATTGGCTTAAAAGTACAAGAAAACACTTCAAAAGTGACGTTTCTGAAGAATTTTAACAGTTTTCTTGTATCTACGAACGCCAGAATGCATAAAATTGACCTAAACGTCTCCTTTTCCTATTCTGAGTCGATTCTGCATGCTTTAAGTGTGTTTGGTGGCTCAGAACCATCAAAAAACGTTGAAATATAGTTCAAATTCAATAAAAATCGACAAAAATACAGTTTCTAGCTAAAATTTGATGGTTTCGTTGC